>NC_092257.1:7114271-7414271 GCF_036320965.1 Panulirus ornatus
CCGTTATTCCCAATAACCATCCTTCTTTAGCACACAAATATACAAGCTCTTCATCACCATATTTCCATTTACAATTACTGAACACCCCATGTACAACAATTATTCCCTCAACTGCCACATTACTCACCTTTGCATTCAAATCACCCATCACTATATCCCAGTTTTGTGCATCAAAGCTGCTAACACACTTACTCAGCTGCTCCCAAAACACTTGCCTCTCATGATCTTCCTTCTCATGACCAGGTGCTTAGGCACCAATAATCACCCATCTCTATCCATCCACTTTCAGTTTTACTCATATCAATCCACAGTTTACTTTCTTACACTCTATCACATACTCCAAATCCTGCTCCAGGTGTAGTGCTACTCCTTCCCTTGCTCTTGTCCTCTCACCAACCCCTGACTTTACTCCCAAAACATTCCCAAATCACTCTTTCCCTTTACCCTTGAGCTTTGTTTCACTCAAAGCCAAAGCATCCAGGTTCCTTTCCTCAAACATAGTGAAGGCTCCAGTCACAGACAAAGTCCACATCAAGGCCAGACGTTAACCATAATATAGAGAGAATTATGAGAGGGAAAAAGAAAAGACAAGGGAAAGTGTTTAAGTGCTTCAAAGGCGTGAAAATCCTATCTTTGAAAATGTGCTAGGTCACATTTATCGGGAAAGACATAAGATAGTAAAGAGTTTCAAAGCTCCGATGTGTTGGAAAAGCAGTAGCTGTCAAAACGGGCCACCCTTGAGTTGCCGATTGCCACACAATAATCATGTGATGCAGCAGCTTGCCAAGTGTTGTGTGGTCTAGTAGGTGGTTGGGCCACACATGCAGCCAGCTCTCGAGAATAAAAATCAAAGTGATACCTATAGAAGAGGGAAAATGAACAAACATTGCAGTGTAGGGCAAGGGGGGTGAAGTTTGGAAGTTAGCCTGGAACAGTGTAAGTCGACAGCTTTCGACTCTTGGCTGCCAAGTAAGGATACAGAGCTAGAACCACCCCAAATGCAAGAGCAATACTCCACACAAGTACAATCAATTATTTGTATAAACGGGGCAATTGTTCTGATGAAATTTCAGCATCTAAACAGAATCCCAGTTTCTTAAAGACAGACTTATCTATTTCTGTAGCATGGGGATTCCAAGAAAAAGTGGATGTTACAGTAATTCCAAGTATATTCACAAAGTCAAGAGGTGGAATTACTGAACCGTCAAAGGAGAGTCGAGAGTTTTCAATAAAGGATTGGTAGAAACTGGGTCTTGGAGACATTAAACTTCACAAGATTTTGTCTACCCCACTGATATATCCAGTCCGAGTTTATTGAGGAAGCTGTGTTGAGATGAGATGCAGATCAAGTGAGAGAAGAGAGAGCAGAATTGAAGGATGTGGATGAATGCAGTGTTGAGTCATCAGTACATGAGTGCACTTGGATTTTGTGGAAGAAAGGAAATCGCTGATAAAAAGGAGAAATAGTGTAGAGGACAGGCCAAAACGTTGAGAGACATCGCTGTTGATGGAATAAGAAAGGGAAGGTTGATCCATCAACAACCAAAAAGATAGATCGGCCAGAGAAGAAGCCAAAGATGAAGGAACAAAGTGAGGGAGGGAAGCCAAAACCAAAAAGGAGCTTAGAGATAACACCCTCATGTCACACCCATTCAAAACCCTTAGTTATGTCAAGGGCAACTACACAAGACTCCCTAAATCTTTCAAGAATGATGACCATACATTAGTAAGATAGGAAAGTATATCACCAAAGGATCTTGCCTTATGGAAGTCATACTGGTGATCAGAGAGAAGACTGTGTTTTTGAGGTATTTAAGGATGTTGGGAGTTGAGGATGGCTTCTAAGCTTTGAAAATGGTAGATGTCAAATCGACAGGATGATAGTTCGAGGGATTGGCATGGTCACCCTTCTTCAGGATGAGATCATGAATGCAAGCTTCTGAGAAGAAGGAAAAGTTTTGGTTTTTAAACAGTAATGGAACAGACGAGCAAGCGCAGGTGCAAGGTCAGAGGCAAACTCTTTCAGTGCACAGGGATGGATGTCATCCCTGTTATGTCTAGAAAGAGAAGTGCTTTTCAGACAATCCAAAAGGAGATTACAGGAAGGGCACAGGATTAGTAAGAGGGGCATCAGGGGGTGAAGAAGTGTTAGACTCATCCATGGTAGAGTTAGAGGAGAAACAGGAACCAAAAAGTGCTACTTTATCTACAGGAGAGACTGATACAGTAATATCTGGATGGAGAAGTGAAAGAAAAGTAGAGCAAGAGAAGTTTAGCGATGACCTTAGCTAGAGACCACAAAGACCTATGGCTGGATGATGAGTTATCGCACTTCCTTTGAATAAAGGAATGGTTTGCCTCATGGATAACATACTTGCAATGATTACGGGTAGTGATAAATACTGAATGGGAGTCTTTCCAAGCCCAATGTGCCTGATCCTTGTCTTGAAGAAGAGGTCATCTTTGAGGAAGAAAGGATAAATGCTTCCATTCCCACAAGAATAACCTCTACTATGCATTTGGCGGTGACAGAAAGTATATTACCAGTACTACTGCCTGGGTATTCCCAGGGGATAGGGGAGAAAGAATACTTCTCACATATTCCTTGCAGTCATAGAAGACGACTAAAAGGGCTGGAAATCCTCCCCTCTAGCTTTACTTTTCCAAAAGAAGGAACAGAGATGGGGACAAAGTGAGGAATTTTCCCCTCTTAGGTTCAGTCATATATTCTTCAACATTACCTCGCTAACAAGGGAAATGGCGAGTATGTATGAAAAAAATGCCTGGGTATCGGGTGGGTTAGTGACAGCTGCTGAGTTTGCCAGCACTTCAGTGGTTGTCAAGTTGCACTCCTCTGACCCAGGTAGCTGTCTTTTCTTTCTGCCTCACCCACACGTGGACGACTGACATTCTGTCCACAAACATACAATCTCACTTTGTCATACATAACACTTGACAACCCTTAACTCACACAGCTCATTCTTCATAACTAAATTCTCCTGTGGTGAGCACTATGCGCTAACCCTGCCTTTTGATAAAATGGTAGGAGCAACAGATAGAGGAAGTAGGTAGAAAAATTTAGGCTGGAGCCTAAATGTTACGTAGAGACATAAGGTAGAAGTAGTAGGTTGGAACATTTGATAGTAGTAGTCATAGGAGCATTACATAGAAGCCTCTGCAAACACTGCACTAGAATTGCCCTCTGCTAGTGGCGTGTTAAGAGCAAGGCACTAAAGGCTCAGAAGCAGCATCGGAGTTTACTAGTTATGGAGACTCTATTGCTCTGGCCATCCCCTTCAGGGAGTTCCAGTTAGAAGTGGCATCTGAGACATAGATAGACAGATACATAGACGGATCACCACATAAGAAACAGTCATGTACCCAAGGAAAGTCAGAAAAGAATTTACTCAAGTTCTTCCAGTCAGCTCTGTTGAGGTGCTAATACTTATGTCTAGAAAGGGCTGCTGGAAGGGTTGGTGCCATAAGAATAGATGCATTTATGAAAGTGTGATCAAAAGAACCAACTGGGGGAGGGGGAGATTGTGTAGATACAGCGGGATGGATCAGAAGTGAAAAACAGATCCAGAATATTCGGAGTGGTCACAACAGTCAGGAGTATAGATAGGGTGAGAGAAAATTTTTTTTGTAAATCAATGAAAATAGAGATCATGTGGGCTTCAATCCCCCCTCCATCTATATGGGACAAATTCAACCACTATCTATGGTGAACGTTGAAATCGCGAAAGTAGAGGATCTCAGCTTGTGAGTGCGAAGATTCTGCAGTCTTGTGGCAAAAATTTACATAGTTGAGGAAAGATAAAAAAATTTGTAAAATTAGGATAGCGGTAAGTGACAAAGAGGGATAGTGTGGTAGATGGAAGACAAACCTTTAGCCGAATAAAGTTTGGGAACTCAAGGTCCTATCTCTCTCCCTTTTATTACTTAATCAAAAATTCTCACACACATTGTTTGCAAACATTTCATTTCCAACGCATGCACCCTCCTTTGCACACCCTCATCTACAGCCTATTCCTCAATTTCATATGATATTGTTGGGACTCCTATACCTTCAAACATACCCATTTTTGCCCTCCAAGACAACTACCTTTCTCCACATATTTTCAATTTGCCAGTCCTAAGACTCGCTTCCTCTTCGATGGTTACATTCACTGCCATGTGCACTCCCAGGTGTTCAAAACACTTCAATTTCTCCAATTTTTCCTCCTTTCAGACCTAGAAACCTGTCCCTCAAAGCTGCTAAAACTACTAACCTACCTTTCATTCACATTTACTCTCAACCTCCTCCTCTCAAACACTCAAACAAACTCAATCACCAGCTTCTGAACTTTCTCATTTAAATCTGTCACCAGTGCAGCAACATTGGTAAATAACAACTGACTTACTTCCTAAGCCCCCTCATCCCCTGCAGATTGTGCATACTCACACCTTACTATCCTATCCATAAATAAATTAAACAGCAATGGTGACATCAAACACCATTGTTGCAGACCAACCTTCATTTGAAACCACTCACTCTCCTCCCTTCCTATTCATAAACATGTCTTACACCCTAGATAAAAACTTCTCACTGCTTATTAAAGTTTTCTTCCTACACCATATATACTTGAAACCTTGCACATGGTATCTCCATCAACCCTGTCATATGTTTTCATCATATTCATAAATGCCACATATAAATCCTTCTGTTTCTCTAGCTTTTCTCGCACACATTCATTGACAAAAACACCTGATCCACAAATCCTTTAACACTTCTGAAACCACACTGCTCCCCCCCAATCTGATGCTTCGTTTATTCCTTCCCCCTCTTAATCAATACCCTTACCAGGTACACATAACAAGCTTATATCTCTCTAGCTTGAACACTCAACTTTGTACCCCTTGCCTTTATACATACACAAGCATTCTGCAAACACTCAGGCACCTCACCATGATCCATACACAAGGTGAAAATCATAACTTACCAATCAACAACAGTCACCCCTTTCTTATAAATTCAACTCCAATACCATCCACTCCAGTTGCCTTGCAGCATTTCATCTCGTGTAAGTCTTTCACCACCACTTCTCTCTTTACCAGAGCACTCTTCATAGCTCTCTCACTTTACATGCCACCCAAACTAAACACCCTACATCTGCCATCTTCTCATCAAACACACTCAAAGGTCCTTCAAAATACTCTCCATCTCCTTACTTAATCACTATCTATCACCACTTCCCAACTTGTCCCCTTCTACAATGTTCCCATTTGTTTTCTTATTTTTCACACACTATCAATCTTCCAAAACATCTTAATCTCCCTGAAGTTTACTGATACTCAACCCAGATCTCATTTGTCCTGTTTTTCAACTCTTGCAGCTTCCTCTTGACCTCATGCTGCTTTCTCTAATATCTCCCTCTAATCATTTGCACTCCTTCCCAGTACCACCATATACCTCTCTTTTCTCTTTCACTAGCAATGTCACTTCTTTATCTCACCACTCACTACACTGTCCAATCTACCCGCCTACCAAATTATGCATGTCATGTTAGTTAGCGAACAACAACTAACTCACTTCCCAAGTACTCTCATCCACAACAGACTGCATACTTGCCCCTCTTTCCAAAACTCTAGCATTCACCTCCCTAACAACCCCATCCATAAACAAATTAAACAACCATGGAGACATCACGCACCCCTGCCGCAAACTAACACTCAGTGAGAACCAATCACTTTCCTTTCTCCCTACACGTACCCATGCCTTACATTCTTGATGAAAACTTTTCACTGCTTATTACAACTTGCCTCCCACACCATATATTCTTAATACCTTCCACAGAGCTTCTCTATCAACTCTATCATATGCCTTCTCCAGATCCATAAATGCCACATACAAATCCACTTGCTTTTCTAAGTATTTCTCACATACATTTTTCAAAGCAAACACCTGATCCACACATCCTCTACCACTTCTGAAACCACACTACTCTTCCCCAACCCTCCCATATAATTTTCCAGGAATACTCAACAAACTTATACCTCTGTAATTTGGGCACTCACTTTTATCCCCTTTGCCTTTGTATGATGGCACAATGCAAGCATTCTGCCAATCCTCAGGTACCTCACCATGAGTCATACATACATTAAATGACATTACCAACCAGTCAACAATACAGTCGCCCCCTTTTTTAATTCATTCCACTGCTATGCCAACCAAACCTGCTTCCTTGCCGGCTTTCATCTTCCGCAAAGCTTTTACTTCCTCTCCTCTGTTTACCAAATCATTCTCCCTAACCCTCTCACTTTGCACACCACCTCAACAAAACACCCTATATCTGCCACTCTATCATCAAGCACATTCAACAAACCTTCAAAATACTCACTCCATTTCCTTCTCACATCACCACTACTTGTTATCACCTCCCCATTACCCCCTTCACTGATGTTCCCATTTGTTCCCTTGTCTTATGCACTTTATTTACCTCCTTCCATAACATCTTTTTATTTATTTATTTATTATACTTTGTCGCTGTCTCCCGCATTTGCGAGGTAGTGCAAGGAAACAGACGAAAGAAATGGCCCAACCCCCCCCCTATACACATGTATATACATACGTCCACACACGCAAATATACATACCTACACAGCTTTCCATGGTTTACCCCAGACGCTTCACATGCCTTGATTCAATCCACTGACAGCACGTCAACCCCAGTATACCACATCGCTCCAATTCACTCTATTCCTTGCCCTCCTTTCACCCTCCTGCATGTTCAGGCCTCGATCACACAAAATCTTTTTCACTCCATCTTTCCACCTCCAATTTGGTCTCCCTCTTCTCCTCGTTCCCTGCACCTCCGACACATATATCCTCTTGGTCAATCTTTCCTCACTCATTCTCTCCATGTGCCCAAACCACTTCAAAACACCCTCTTCTGCTCTCTCAACCACGCTCTTTTTATTTCCACACATCTCTCTTACCCTTACGTTACTCACTCAATCAAACCAACTCACACCACACATTGTCCTCAAACATCTCATTTCCAGCACATCCATCCTCCTGCGCACAACTCTATCCATAGCCCACGCCTCGCAACCATACAACATTGTTGGAACCACTATTCCTTCAAACATACCCATTTTTGCTTTCCGAGATAATGTTCTCGACTTCCACACATTCTTCAAGGCTCCCAGAATTTTCGCCCCCTCCCCCACCCTATGATCCACTTCCGCTTCCATGGTTCCATCCGCTGCCAGATCCACTCCCAGATATCTAAAACACTTCACTTCCTCCAGTTTTTCTCCATTCAAACTCACCTCCCAATTGACTTGACCCTCAACCCTACTGTACCTAATAACCTTGCTCTTATTCACATTTACTCTTAACTTTCTTCTTCCACACACTTTACCAAACTCAGTCACCAGCTTCTGCAGTTTCTCACATGAATCAGCCACCAGCGCTTTATCATCAGCGAACAACTGACTCACTTCCCAAGCTCTCTCATCCCCAACTGACTTCATACTTGCCCCTCTTTCCAAAACTCTTGCATTTACCTCCCTAACAACCCCATCCATAAACAAATTAAACAACCATGGAGACATCACACACCCCTGCCGCAAACCTACATTCACTGAGAACCAATCACTTTCCTCTCTTCCTACACGTACACATGCCTTACATCCCCGATAAAAACTTTTCACTGCTTCTAACAACTTTCCTCCCACACCATATATTCTTAATACCTTCCACAGAGCATCTCTATCAACTCTATCATATGCCTTCTCCAGATCCATAAATGCTACATAGAAATCCATTTGCTTTTCTAAGTATTTCTCACATACATTCTTCAAAGCAAACACCTGATCTACACATCCTCTACCACTTCTGAAACCACACTGCTCTTCCCCAATCTGATGCTCTGTACATGCCTTCACCCTCTCAATCAATACCCTCCCATATAATTTACCAGGAATACTCAACAAACTTATACCTCTGTAATTTGAGCACTCACTCTTATCCCCTTTGCCTTTGTACAATGGCACTATGCACGCATTCCGCCAATCCTCAGGCACCTCACCATGAGTCATACATACATTAAATAACCTTACCAACCAGTCAACAATACAGTCACCCCCTTTTTTAATAAATTCCACTGCAATACCATCCAAACTTGCTGCCTTGCCGGCTTTCATCTTCCGCAAAGCTTTCACTACCTCTTCTCTTTTTACCAAATAATTTTCCCTAACCCTCTCACTTTGCTCACCACCTCGACCAAAACACCCTATATCTGCCACTCTATCATCAAACACATTCAACAAACCTTCAAAATACTCACTCCATCTCCTTCTCACATCACCACTACTTGTTATCACCTCCCCATTTGCGCCCTTCACTGAAGTTCCCATTTGCTCCCTTGTCTTACGCACTTTATTTACCTCCTTCCAGAACATCTTTTTATTCTCCCTAAAATTTAATGATACTCTCTCACCCCAACTCTCATTTGCCCTTTTTTTCACCTCTTGCACCTTTCTCTTGACCTCCTGTCTCTTTCTTTTATACATCTCCCACTCAATTGCATTTTTTCCCTGCAAAAATCGTCCAAATGCCTCTCTCTTCTCTTTCACTAATAATCTTACTTCTTCATCCCACCACTCACTACCCTTTCTAACCAACCCACCTCCCACTCTTCTCATGCCACAAGCATCTTTTGCGCAATCCATCACTGATTCCCTAAATACATCCCATTCCTCCCCCACTCCCCTTACTTCCATTGTTCTCACCTTTTTCCATTCTGTACTCAGTCTCTCCTGGTACTTCCTCACACAAGTCTCCTTCCCAAGCTCACTTACTCTCACCACCCTCTTCACCCCAACATTCACTCTTCTTTTCTGAAAACCCATACAAATCTTCACCTTAGCCTCCACAAGATAATGATCAGACATCCCTCCAGTTGCACCTCTCAGCACATTAACATCCAAAAGTCTCTCTTTCGCACGCCTGTCAATTAACACATAATCCAATAACGCTCTCTGGCCATCTCTCCTACTTACATAAGTATACTTATGTATATCTCGCTTTTTAAACCAGGTATTCCCAATCATCAGTCCTTTTTCAGCACATAAATCTACAAGCTCTTCACCATTTCCATTTACAACACTGAACACCCCATGTATACCAATTATTCCCTCAACTGCCACATTACTCACCTTTGCATTCAAATCACCCATCACTATAACCCGGTCTCGTGCATCAAAACCACTAACACACTCATTCAGCTGCTCCCAAAACACTTGCCTCTCATGATCTTTCTTCTCATGCCCAGGTGCATATGCACCAATAATCACCCACCTCTCTCCATCAACTTTCACTTTTACCCATATTAATCTTTTTATCCTCCCTAAAATCTAATGATACTCTCTCACCACAACTCTCATTTGCCCTCTTTTTCACCTCTTGCACCTTTCTCTTGACCTCCTGCCTCTTTCTTTTATACATCTCCCAGTCACTTGCATTATTTCCATGCAAAAATCGTCCAAATGCCTCTCTCTTCTCTTTCACTAATAATCTTACTTCTTCATCCCACCACTCACTACCCTTTCTGATCTGCCCACCTCCCACACTTCTCATGCCACAAGCATCTTTTGCACAAGCCATCACTGCTTACCTAAATACATCCCATTCCTCCCCCACTTCCCATCCTTTGTTCTCACCTTTTTCCATTCTGTACTCAGTCTCTCCTGATACTTCCTCACACAAGTCTCCTTCCCAAGCTCACTTACTCTTACCACTCTCTCCATTACATATTAGCACGAAAAACATGGGCAGTAGTCCACAGATTTCTATCGTGTTTTTTTTCATTTCATTACAAGCGTGAACAATGGTCAGATGTTTTAAAAGATAAAAGAATCTCATGCTGTGTAGGATAGATTCCAAAATCATAATTATGAGCCCTAAATCTATAATGATATCTGAACTGAAACAACATATATGGAGAAATCAGATTGTGGCATGTTACCATGATATGGCAGTATTCACTGGAATAATGAAATAATGAAATCATTTCCACAGTGTTCATGTAAGTTTTCTAGTGGTATTACACCATCATTGTATAATGACATACCGACCCAATGAAGCTTTATATAAACCCCACAAGTGAATGATCAGCCGCCAGGCTGTCATCATAAACCTCCTCTCCTGTTGCTCCTTTAATACAAGAGTATATTTCTTATGTTGTTTTGTTCTCATTTTATTCTTTCTTTACTTAACAACTTCCCTCTACTTCAAAACCCTGCCCACAGGAATATTACGACTGATCAAACTGCTACATCTTAAATCCAATACCTCTTGCAGCAATGCAGTGCTGAAAATATTGTTGATTTCTGACATCTAAAATGACGGTATCTGTAAAGTTAAACATTTTTTATATTTCTTCAAAATCTGTCTTTTATAACTGCCATCACCACAATCGAATAATTTAGTTGGAAGATATCAACCTCCTCCTAACTACACAGAAGCATCTTACTATAATAACCCTAAACTTCCAGGAAAAACAAGCGATTTCCCACAGGTAATATAGCATGGAGACACTAGAGTGCAACTTGACCCAAACACTGATACAAATCATTGTCAGTCAAGAGAAATATATAAGATTCCAGGTCTAAATAATTGGGCAATGGCATAATATATTTAAATGCAATTAATGATAGTGATTTATTTTCATTACTGAAAAGGATATCAAAATTATCTATAAATATCACATATATGAAAGGATAAGGTACATGAATAATCATGTACATTAGTCTCTAAAAAGCTATTATAACCATAACCAAACAGTTGGCCCATCTTAACCTCACACTGGTTGTGGTCAATCCTGAAGTATTTGTGGCTAATCTATTCTTCCTGGATCTCAGAAAATGTTTGCAAATATTGAAGACTAAAAGCATTCATATTTTGTGTGCCAAAATAGTTCAATTATTCTTAAAGCACATGTGAAGTAGATCCTACTAAACTGTAATACCCAAGTGAAAACTGAACAGAAATGGTGAACATTTTCTTAAAGGACAAGTGACATAGACAAGTTTCACCTTATAGTAGCCTTAGATCAGTATGTCACCCTAGGTTATACATAGGATTTAGGCTAAGATAAAGATGAAAGGCAGCAAGTATGCACAGAATAACATCATAAAAGTGATCCTCATTTATCTATATTAACTGTTATGGAGGAATTACAGGAGCATAAGGCCTCAAATGCAGACAATAAACAGAGCGGAGACTCCCTTCCACCCATCTCTCATTTTCCATACCCTTTTTTGCCCTTACAGCTCATGACGTAAAACTGTTGTGGATATAAAAACAATGATTAATGGAGAAAAGAAACTTTGTACCTCCTGATGATATTTCTCTGAGGCCCTGCTGGTCCTCAGGCACAGTTAACAGGCCTACGTTGTCTACAACACTAGATGATTCATAAGAAAATAGTTTTGAAGAAGGTTACCAGTGTGAGAATATGAAAACAAATGGGAACAGAAGTGCTCTTTTTCATCCTAGCTGTAATAGAATGACTGAAAAAGCTGTCCAACATTTATAAATGGTCTAAAGAAAATAAGAAAAGCATTTATCAAAACAAGGGTGTCCAGGATCTTATTCAGATATAAATGTTCACCACAGTCAGTAAGAAATATTTAGTAGGTTGGTTGTCTTGTCTGTACTTCTTTGCTTCAAAGTAACTGTTTACAAAAAGAAATGGTTTAAATAATCCTTATATGTACAAGTAGTAATGTTATCCAAATGTAAAGACGTAGATTTTCTGAGGAAAGTGACTACTATTCTCAGGTTCAATTTGATCATGGCTACATTAGAGGTGGTCGCTGCCGGAGGTGTGGTCGCTGTGCTAGAAAAAGACAATAAAGGCCACATACGTTCACACTCAGTCTATAGCTGTCATGTATAATGCACCGAAACCACAGCTCCCTTTCCACATCCAGGCTCCACAAAACTTTCCATGGTTTACCCCAGATGCTTCACATTCCCTGGTTCAATCCACTGACAGCATGTCGACCCCAGTATACCACATCATTCCAATTTACTCTATTCCTTGCACGCCTTTCACCCTCCTGCATGTTCAGGACCCAATCACTCAAAATCTTTTTCACTCCATCCTTCCACCTCCAATTTGGTCTCAGACTTCTTGTTCCCTCCACCTCTGACACACATATCCTCTTTGTCAATCTTTCCTCAGTCATTCTCTCCATGTGACCAAACCATTTCAATACACCCTCTTCTGCTCTCTCAACCACACTCTTTTTATTACCAGGCATCTCTCTCACCCTTTCATTACTTACCCGATCAAACCACCTTACACCACATATTGTCCTTAAACATCTCATTTCCAACACATCCACCCTCCTCTGCAGAACCTTATCTATAGTCCATGCCTCGCAACCATATAACATTTTTGGAACCAGTAATCCTTCAAACATACCCATTTTTGCTTTCCAAGATAATGTTCTTCCTTTCCACACATTCATCAACGCTCCCAGAACCTTCGCCCCCTCCCCCACCCTGTGATTCACTTCCGTTTCCATGATTCCATCCGCTGCCAAATCCACTCCCAGATATCTAATACATTTCACTTCCAGTTTTTCTCCATTCAAACTTACCTCCCAATTGACTTGTCCCTCAACCCTACCGCACCTAATAACCTTGCTCTTATTCACATTTACTCTCAGCTTTCTTCATTCACAAACTTTACCAAACTCAGTCACCAGCTTCTGCAGTTTCTCACCGAATCAGCCACCAGGGCTGTATCATCAGCGAACAACTGACTCACTTCCCAAAAGCCCTCTCATCCACAACAGACTGCATACTTGCCCCTCTCTCCAAAACTCTTGCATTCACCTCCCTAACAACCCCATCCATAAACAAATTAAACAACCATGGAGACATCACGCACCCCTGCCGCAAACCGACTTTCACTGAGAACCAATCACTTTCCTCTCTTCCTACTCGTACATGTACTTTACATCCTCGATAGAAATTTCTCTGCCTCTAAGCAACTTGCCTCCCACACCATATATTCTTAATACCTTCCACAGAGCATCTCTATCAATGCTATCATATGCCTTCTCCAGATCCATAAATGCTACATACAAATCCATTTGCTTTTCCAAGTATTTCTCACATACATTTTTCAAAACAAACACCTGATCCACACACCCTCTACCACTTCTGAAATCTCATGGCTCTTCCCCAATCTGATGCTGTGTACATGCCTTCACCATCTCAATCAATACCCTCCCATATAATTTACCACAAATACTCAACAAACTTGTGCCTCTGTAATTTGAGCACTCACCTTTATCCCCTTTGCCTTTGTACAATGGCACTATGCAAGCATTCCGCCAATCCTCAGGCACCTCGTCATGAGTCATATGTACATTGAATATCCTTACCAACCAGTCAACAACACAGTCACCCCCCTTTTTAATAAATTCCACTGCAATACCATCCAAACCCGCTGCTTTGCCGGCTTTCACCTTCCACAAAGCTTTCACTAACTCTTCTTTGTTTACCAAATCATTCTCCCTGATCCTCTCACTTCGCACACCACTGTGACCAAAACACCCTACATCTGTCACTCTATCATCTAACACATTCAACAAACCTTCAGAATACTCACTCCATCTCCTTCTCACATCACCATTAGCCCCCTTCACAGATGTTCCCATTTGTTCTCTTGTCTTTCCAAAACTTCTTTCTATTCTCCCTAAAATTTAATGATACTATCTCCTCTCATTTGCCCTCTTTTTCACCTCTTGCACCTTTCTATTGACCTCCTGCCTCTTTCTTTTACACATATCCCAGTCATTTGCATTATTTCTCTGCAAAAATTGTCCAAATGCCTCTCTCTTCTCTTTCACTAATAATCTTACTTCTTCATCCCACCACTCACTACCCTTTCTAATCTGCCCACCTCCCACGCTTTTCATGCCACAAGCATCTTTTGCGCAAGCTATCTCTGCTTCCCTAAATACATTCCATTCCTCCTCCACTCCCCTTGTGTCCTTTGCTCTCACCTGTACTCAGTCTCTCCTGGTACTTCCGCATACAAGTCTCTTTCACAAGCTCACTTACTCTCACCACTCTCTTCACCCCAACATTCTCTCTTCTTTTCTGAAAACCTCTACAAATTTTCACCTTCGCCACAAGAAAATGATCAAACATCCCTCCAGTTGCACCTGTCAGCACAGTAACATCCAAAAGTCTCTCTGTAACATGCCTAACAATTAACATGTAATCCAATAACTGACAGGTACTCCAATAAGTAACACGTAATTCAATAATTAACAAGTACTCCAATGATTAACATGCAATCCAAATCTTAATGGATACTTGATACAATTTTGAGGATTGAAGAATTTCAATGGCTGTACATATACAAGAAGTGTTACTCTCTGGTATTGCATGAAGTAAATTTTTACAATACGGACTCACATTTTCTAGATGATAGAACTTAACAAAATTAGTACATTTAGGTTCAGTACAATGCATGAAATTCAGCACCTCTAACTCCGTCAATCTGAATTTCTCTTAAAGTGGGCATGGATATGTGATAGAGGAAAATTATGGCGTAAAAACATTAAAAACGAACAGATGAGTAATTATAATGTATTTATAATGCCTCCAATTAATGCAAATAGTAAACAAGCAGTTTAGACACATATTTCACTTGCTAATATCCTTGTGTTAATGTGAGCACATTAGGAATGTGATCCTGTGGACAGGTGAAAAATCATTCACCTGACACTTGTACAGATTCTTTTTTTTTTTTTTTTTTTTTGCTTTCTCGCTGTCTCCCACGTTTGCGAGGTAGCGCAAGGAAACAGACGAAAGAAATGGCCCAACCCACCCCCATACACATGTATATACATACGTCCACACACGCAAATATACATACCTACACAGCTTTCCATGGTTTACCCCAGACGCTTCACATGCCTTGATTCAATCCACTGACAGCACGTCAACCCTGGTATCCCACATCGCTCCAATTCACTCTATTCCTTGCCCTCCTTTCACCCTCCTGCATGTTCAGGCCCCGATCACACAAAATCTTTTTCACTCATCTTTCCACATCCAATTTGGTCTCCCTCTTCTCCTCGTTCCCTCCACCTCCGACACATATATCCTCTTGGTCAATCTTTCCTCACTCATTCTCTCCATGGGCCAAAACCATTTCAAAACACCCTCTTCTGCTCTCTCAACCACGCTCTTTTTATTTCCACACATCTCTCTTACCCTTACGTTACTTACTCGATCAAACCACCTCACACCACACATTGTCCTCAAACATCTCATTTCCAGCACATCCATCCTCCTGCGCACAACTCTATCCATAGCCCACACCTCGCAACCATACAACATTGTTGGAACCACTATTCCTTCAAACATACCCATTTTTGCTTTCCGAGATAATGTTCTCGACTTCCACACATTCTTCAAGGCTCCCAGAATTTTCGCCCCCTCCCCCACCCTATGATCCACTTCCGCTTCCATGGTTCCATCCGCTGCCAAATCCACTCCCAGATATCTAAAACACTTCACTTCCTCCAGTTTTTCTCCATTCAAACTCACCTCCCAATTGACTTGACCCTCAACCCTACTGTACCTAATAACCTTGCTCTTATTCACATTTACTCTTAACTTTCTTCTTCCACACACTTTACCAAACTCAGTCACCAGCTTCTGCAGTTTCTCACATGAATCAGCCACCAGCGCTGTATCATCAGCGAACAACAACTGACTCACTTCCCAAGCTCTCTCATCCCCAACAGACTTCATACTTGCCCCTCTTTCCAAAACTCTTGCATTCACCTCCCTAACAACCCCATCCATAAACAAATTAAACAACCATGGAGACATCACACACCCCTGTCGCAAACCTACATTCACTGAGAACCAATCACTTTCCTCTCTTCCTACACGTACACATGCCTTACATCCTCGATAAAAACTTTTCACTGCTTCTAACAACTTGCCTCCCACACCATATATTCTTAATACCTTCCACAGAGCATCTCTATCAACTCTATCATATGCCTTCTCCAGATCCATAAATGCTACATACAAATCCATTTGCTTTTCTAAGTATTTCTCACATACATTCTTCAAAGCAAACACCTGATCCACACATCCTCTACCACTTCTGAAACCACACTGCTCTTCCCCAATCTGATGCTCTGTACATGCCTTCACCCTCTCAATCAATACCCTCCCATATAATTTACCAGGAATACTCAACAAACTTATACCTCTGTAATTTGAGCACTCACTCTTATCCCTTTTGCCTTTGTACAATGGCACTATGCACGCATTCCGCCAATCCTCAGGAACCTCACCATGAGTCATACATACATACAATAACCTTACCAACCAGTCATCAATACAGTCACCCCCTTTTTAATAAATTCCACTGCAATACCATCCAAACCTGCTGCCTTGCCGGCTTTCATCTTCCGCAAAGCTTTTACTACCTCTTCTCTGTTTACCAAATCATTTTCCCTAACCCTCTCACTTTGCACACCACCTCGACCAAAACACCCTATATCTGCCACTCTATCATCAAACACATTCAACAAACCTTCAAAATACTCACTCCATCTCCTTCTCACATCACCACTACTTGTTATCACCTCCCCATTTGCGCCCTTCACTGAAGTTCCCATTTGCTCCCTTGTCTTACGCACTTTATTTACCTCCTTCCAGAACATCTTTTTATTCTCCCTAAAATTTAATGATACTCTCTCACCCCAACTCTCATTTGCCCTTTTTTTCACCTCTTGCACCTTTCTCTTGACCTCCTGTCTCTTTCTTTTATACATCTCCCACTCAATTGCATTTTTTCCCTGCAAAAATCGTCCAAATGCCTCTCTCTTCTCTTTCACTAATAATCTTACTTCTTCATCCCACCACTCACTACCCTTTCTAATCAACCCACCTCCCACTCTTCTCATGCCACAAGCATCTTTTGCGCAATCCATCACTGATTCCCTAAATACATCCCATTCCTCCCCCACTCCCCTTACTTCCATTGTTCTCACCTTTTTCCATTCTGTACTCAGTCTCTCCTGGTACTTCCTCACACAAGTCTCCTTCCCAAGCTCACTTACTCTCACCACCCTCTTCACCCCAACATTCACTCTTCTTTTCTGAAAACCCATACAAATCTTCACCTTAGCCTCCACAAGATAATGATCAGACATCCCTCCAGTTGCAGCTCTCAGCACATTAACATCCAAAAGTCTCTCTTTCGCGCGCCTGTCAATTAACACGTAATCCAATAACGCTCTCTGGCCATCTCTCCTACTTACATAAGTATACTTATGTATATCTCGCTTTTTAAACCAGGTATTCCCAATCATCAGTCCTTTTTCAGCACATAAATCTACAAGCTCTTCACCATTTCCATTTACAACACTGAACACCCCATGTATACCAATTATTCCCTCAACTGCCACATTACTCACCTTTGCATTCAAATCACCCATCACTATAACCCGGTCTCGTGCATCAAAACCACTAACACACATTCTATAAATTCTACAGATTCTATAAAGCTTTATTAGATTTGTGTCAATATACAAAGTGAATGAAGGTGTGATGTCTAGAAAGGAGTAATTTTTTTTTCATTATTTATGCATTTCACTGAGTGCTGCTATGCCTCGTAACATTTAACTCTTACCGAGTGTGAGTTTTACACATGTTGTATGAGTTCAGATGTCTACATAGATTTGGAGATCAAATTAATGTGTGTATGCTCAGTGTTTACCCTCAAAACCAATTATGGCAAAGTTAAGGCAAATAAATGTTTTGATAATATTCCACTAATGATAGATGCCACAAAGCATGAGAAGCATTACAATAGGCAGGTTATTTTCTTGTGTTCTTATATTTGTTGCTATCTACAATTATTTATTTATTAATTAATCCCACATTTCCCCCCTCCCATGTAACCCTACCACTATTAATCCATAACAGATCAGTTGTGAGAGTGAAAAAGGAAAATCCCACATTCTTAAATCATTTATTCCCAAGGTAACATCAGTTTCATAAGAGTAGAAATCAGATCGTAAAAAATCCTAGAGAAAGCATGTCTGTAAGATTATACCTTTGAATTAGATTACTGTGATTTATTCTCCAGTAATAAGTAAGTGTTAATAGGAAGGAGTATGAAAATCTGAGAAAATGTAAGTAATTGTCTAGATTAGTTCTGAATTGTGGTTATGGCAGGAAATAAATGGAATTGGTATTGTGATACTCAGTAAAGTGCATATAGTTCACATTTGCCTGTGGAGATGATATCATCCAACTATACCAGTAACTAGAACAGTTTTGGCTCTCCCTTGAAGTCAGCAGGGCTTTGAAGTAAAGAGTAATAGTAGGATTGAAACACAAAAAACTTGATAGTCAACCAATGTAATCTAATTAGATTTGACTTAATCCAGTCTAACCTGGCTTACCAACACCTCGTCATCCTCACACAAACTTTACTGTAGGAAAGATTAGGAGAGGCACAGATTAACATAGAACATAGCCTACAATAACCTAAATCATCTTATTCCAAGTCCCTTGTCGTGTACTCTTCATTAATCTAGCCTAACCGATGCGTGATATAAGGAAGGATACATGACCTAATCTACCTAAGCATATATAGCCAACATAATTAATAAAACTCGTGTTACCTGATATACCATAATTGAAAGCAACATACAAATGAATTCTTACTTTATCAAGGAGGAGAATATGATGGATTCAGTTGCTAACATGAGTATATTCTTAAAGAAGGACTGTACTTGTTATATTTGAGGACATTTGCATGAACATCCTTACACACCCTGTTGATGTTTATGGTGTAAGCCCTTGTTTTCAGATGGAGATAATTAACAGCTTTGGTTCATTTTGAATATATCTGTACTGATTAAGATTATGGTGTGATGATCAATAGTTTGTTATCTCCATGGTAAAAGGAGGATGAATTACACTAACTAAGGTTACCTCGATTTCATCCTCCACAAATGCCCAAAATAAAGTTATATTTTCTTCCATTGGATACCATTTACTACCCAGTTGTCAGAGATGACACATCTTTAGTTGTATTTTCTTTCACTGAATTGTGCCTTGTCTTTTTCGATAGTAGTCCACACTTAACCAGGTTTTTCCTTTTGACTATCACAGCAATAAACCACAACTTCTCAGTAAATGCCAAACTAGTCTGAGACTCTACTTTTAGTGACATTGAACTCGTACACCATCTGCTGCATTTTTTTTTATGACTAAGGAAAATAATTGTAACTTGGAGAAGCTTTTCCAATGGCAATTTGGACTTCAAAAAAGGATATCTTTACTGAACAATGAGAACATCTCATCTTCCTATTGCTGTTGTTGACCACTACTTTATATCATGGGGAAAAACTAATTTTTTTAAGTAATTCTAATCATAACATAGAATTTTTCATGTTATAAGAATTAAATACATTGTTCAAGATCAGGAACTCACTATGTGGTTCAGAAAATATGCCAAATATATCATCAAGTTTCATGTGGCAGCCAGAGCTACTATAAAGTCTGACCAGATCAGTAACAGTTTGAAATATTAGAATCATCATTTGAATATAACATTTATTTGTTTAAAAACAATCTCTTAAATTTCAAAAGGTTTCAACACATTACAGTGGTATAAGCAAACAAGTGCTGTATTATCTATATTAAAGAGAGTGAGATTTAACATACATTGCAACAAAAAGAATGCAAAGAAACACTGAGATAGTTCAATTAAACAGTATTAAAGGGAAATCAAGTATAACTTAAAATGTTTTAAGAAATATTCTTTATTACACATATGATCGTTACCATGTTGTGTCACTGCTCTCTGCCTACTTGAACTTACACCTTAAGTGAAAAGTCATGTTTGGCAGGGTTATGTATCATTTAGAGTACAGTCTTGTCAAAGTTACTCCAAAGGAGTTTATGTTTTCCTGCCACTTAAGCGGTGACTTCTAGGCTGCAGGAGCCTTTAGAACAGTCATCAGTAACACAAGAATTCTTTCATAGAAATTGGTCCAGGGTAATTATAATTAATGAATGAATTGTTGTCACACATATATGAACTGTAGGTAACAATCACGAAGTGGAAGATACTTTATGAAAATTGGTTCTTGGTGTGCGGAAGTACATACATTATGGAAGACTGATACCCAATATATTATCTTAGGGGTATGATGAAATTTTGTTCATACTTTATTAATGTTTCCTGCATTAGCCAAGTAGTACCAGGAACAGAAGAAAGGCTGCATCTGCTTACATCCATTATCTAGCTGTTACTTTTTTTTTTTTTTTTTTTTATACTTTGTCGCTGTCTCCCGCGTTTGCGAGGTAGCGCAAGGAAACAGACGAAAGAAATGGCCCAACCCCCCCCCCCATACACATGTACATACACACGTCCACACACGCAAATATACATACCTACACAGCTTTCCATGGTTTACCCCAGACGCTTCACATGCCTTGCTTCAATCCACTGACAGCACGTCAACCCCTGTATACCACATGACTCCAATTCACTCTATTTCTTGCCCTCCTTTCACCCTCCTGCATGTTCAGGCCCCGATCACACAAAATCTTTTTCACTCCATCTTTCCACCTCCAATTTGGTCTCCCTCTTCTCCTCGTTCCCTCCACCTCCGACACATATATCCTCTTGGTCAATCTCTCCTCACTCATTCTCTCCATGTGCCCAAACCATTTCAAAACACCCTCTTCTGCTCTCTCAACCACGCTCTTTTTATTTCCACACCTCTCTCTTACCCTTACGTTACTTACTCGATCAAACCACCTCACACCACACATTGTCCTCAAACATCTCATTTCCAGCACATCCATCCTCCTGCGCACATCTCTATCCATAGCCCACGCCTCGCAACCATACAACATTGTTGGAACCACTATTCCCTCAAACATACCCATTTTTGCTTTCCGAGATAATGTTCTCGACTTCCACACATTTTTCAAGGCTCCCAAAATTTTCGCCCCCTCCCCCACCCTATGATCCACTTCCGCTTCCATGGTTCCATCCGCTGACAGATCCACTCCCAGATATCTAAAACACTTCACTTCCTCCAGTTTTTCTCCATTCAAACTCACCTCCCAATTGACTTGACCCTCACCCCTACTGTACCTAATAACCTTGCTCTTATTCACATTTACTCTCAACTTTCTTCTTCCACACACTTTACCAAACTCAGTCACCAGCTTCTGCAGTTTCTCACATGAATCAGCCACCAGCGCTGTATCATCAGCGAACAACAACTGACTCACTTCCCAAGCTCTCTCATCCCCAACAGACTTCATACTTGCCCCTCTTTCCAGGACTCTTGCATTTACCTCCCTTACAACCCCATCCATAAACAAATTAAACAACCATGGAGACATCACACACCCCTGCCGCAAACCTACATTCACTGAGAACCAATCACTTTCCTCTCTTCCTACACGTACACATGCCTTACATCCTCGATAAAAACTTTTCACTGCTTCTAACAACTTGCCTCCCACACCATATATTCTTAATACCTTCCACAGAGCATCTCTATCAACTCTATCATATGCCTTCTCCAGATCCATAAATGCTACATACAAATCCATTTGCTTTTCTAAGTATTTCTCACATACATTCTTCAAAGCAAACACCTGATCCACACATCCTCTACCACTTCTGAAACCGCACTGCTCTTCCCCAATCTGATGCTCTGTACATGCCTTCACCCTCTCAATCAATACCCTCCCATATAATTTACCAGGAATACTCAACAAACTTATACCTCTGTAATTTGAGCACTCACTCTTATCCCCTTTGCCTTTGTACAATGGCACTATGCACGCATTCCGCCAATCCTCAGGCACCTCACCATGAGTCATACATACATTAAATAACCTTACCAACCAGTCAACAATACAGTCACCCCCTTTCTTAATAAATTCCACTGCAATGCCATCCAAACCTGCTGCCTTGCCGGCTTTCATCTTCCGCAAAGCTTTTACTACCTCTTCTCTGTTTACCAAATCATTTTCCCTAACCCTCTCACTTTGCACACCACCTCGACCAAAACACCCTATATCTGCCACTCTGTCATCAGACACATTCAACAAACCTTCAAAATACTCATTCCATCTCCTTCTCACATCACCGCTACTTGTTATCACCTCCCCATTTACGCCCTTCACTGAAGTTCCCATTTGCTCCCTTGTCTTACGCACCCTATTTACCTCCTTCCAGAACATCTTTTTATTCTCCCTAAAATTTACTGATAGTCTCTCACCCCAACTCTCATTTGCCCTTTTTTTCACCTCTTGCACCTTTCTCTTGACCTCCTGTCTCTTTCTTTTACACTTCTCCCACTCAAATGCATTTTTTCCCTGCAAAAATCGTCCAAATGCCTCTCTCTTCTCTTTCACTAATACTCTTACTTCTTCATCCCACCACTCACTACCCTTTCTAAACAGCCCACCTCCCACTCTTCTCATGCCACAAGCATCTTTTGCGCAATCCATCACTGATTCCCTAAATACATCCCATTCATCCCCCACTCCCCTTACTTCCATTGTTCTCACCTTTTTCCATTCTGTACACAGTCTCTCCTGGTACTTCCCCACACAGGTCTCCTTCCCAAGCTCACTTACTCTCACCACCTTCTTCACCCCAACATTCACTCCTCTTTTCTGAAAACCCATACTAATCTTCACCTTAGCCTCCACAAGATAATGATCAGACATCCCTCCAGTTGCACCTCTCAGCACATTAACATCCAAAAGTCTCTCTTTCGCACGCCTG
The DNA here is from genome assembly GCF_036320965.1 of Panulirus ornatus. Lineage (NCBI taxonomy): Eukaryota > Metazoa > Arthropoda > Malacostraca > Decapoda > Palinuridae > Panulirus > Panulirus ornatus. Next base: position 7,137,154 of record NC_092257.1, read on the forward strand.
TCAATTAACACGTAATCCAATAACGCTCTCTGGCCATCTCTCCTACTTACATAAGTATACTTATGTATATCTCGCTTTTTAAACCAGGTATTCCCAATCATCAGTCCTTTTTCAGCACATAAATCTACAAGCTCTTCACCATTTCCATTTACAACACTGAACACCCCATGCATACCAATTATTCCCTCAACTGCCACATTACTCACCTTCGCATTCAAATCACCCATCACTATAACCCGGTCTCGTGCATCAAAACCGCTAACACACCCATTTAGCTGCTCCCAAAACACTTGCCTCTCATGATCTTTCTTCTCATGCCCAGGTGCATATGCACCAATAATCACCCACCTCTCTCCATCAACTTTCAATTTTACCCATATTAATCGAGAATTTACTTTCTTACATTCTATCACATACTCCCACAACTCCTGTTTCATGAGTATTGCTACTCCTTCCCTTGCTCTTGTCCTCTCACTAACCCCTGACTTCACTCCCCAGACATTTCCAAACCACTCTTCCCCTTTACCCTTGAGCTGTTACGTGTTATGAAATAAATGCACAGCTCCCTGTCCACAGGCCCCACAGACCTTTCCATGATTTACTTTGGCTGCTTCCTATCTTGGTTCACTCCATTGTCAAAATATAGCCAATTTATTTAGTTTACCCCTTACTTTTCCTATCCTTTGTAACCCTTCACACTGATAGGTGAAAGTGAAAAAAAAAAAAAGATGAATGGTCTTTTTTCATGTATTTCTGTCGTAGTGAATTGTATAAACCACAGAAAGACATGTAGCCATTTCCCAAAGCTAGTTTCATTTAGTAGCTGAAATGTACTTATATCATAATGTCTTTACTGAAAATAGATGAAAGATATATACAAATCACCAGAATCCATGAAAACCCCACCTAACCTCTTACTAGCCAATACTTTTTTTTAGAAATGGTAATTTAGTAAAGAATTATTATAGTCTCATGTTGCAAATAGCTCTGATCTTAGTCTATAAAGATAGTTTAGTGGTTAGAAAATAGAATGAGTGGTGGAATATGATTTGAAAAATTAGAAGTACAGTAATGATGAGGGCTATAAATGACAGGGGAAATAAGAGTTAATGAATATCAAATTAAATGAAACACATCAGATATCTACAGAACCTATGAAAGCCTCATCTTCCATGTTTGCTGGCAATATTTACCTTATCTTTATTAGAAAAATGACTCACTTGCATGATCTTCATCTACAAGTTGTTGTTGGGCATTGTTTATGTTTGAATTAACAGTATTTTGTAAGTGGCAGTCATATCAGTAGCACACTTTCAGTTTTTCAAAGGTACAATACTGGTAAATCTTAGATGTTGAAGAGATTGTGATGTTTAGTAAGGTTTTGATTATTTTTTGTCATATGTTTCATATATGTGGTATCTTTAAGCCTCATCAATATCACTTTATAAAATATTGTATACTTTAAAACAAGAGTAAGCCTGTGTGAGGTTACACTATGAGTGAAAGATGATGTTTGGTAAGGCTGTATCATTAGCAGTACAGTCTCGTAAAAAAACTTTGTACCTCAAAAAGTTCATCTTTTCTGTGTTCCTGAATGCAGATGGCAGTAGGGAAGAACTCTGTTATTATAAAAGCTGGATGTGCAGTGAGTGCCATGTAGTAGCCCTGTCATTTTCCCAAAACTTTTTGATAGTTACTTGCTTGTATGTACGTATTCCATGGAGCACAGCTTTGCAAACCTCAATCTCTTATTGTTGCTTAGAATTCGTAATTCAGACTCCTTTTTGGTTGCCCTTCTCTCAATCAGATCTTTGTATTTTGCTGTTGTTTGTATGGATATCAATGTCAATACCTTTTGTGTACGGAATAATCAATTTGGTACTTGAATGCACTTTAATACTCTATACAATATACTGAATGTAATCCTTTGTTGCCTCACTCTGACTTACATCAGTGCCATTAATTTTGTTCCTCATTTTTGGATGAGATGGGGACCCTTTAGATGCTTGGGCCGACTAGGTCCCTTTTTTCACCGTCCTATATCTGTGCTTACCTCCACCTTCACGCAAATTGTGTGCCCTTCACTTAAATCATCACAGAAATGCTTTGTCTTTGCCTGTTTTGAAAAATTTAGCTGGAAAAGTAACTTTTATGTGTAAATTAAAAAAAATTATCATTCACTTCCCAATATCTATTGTCAAGAGAGGAGAAAATTGAAAGCATGGTTATTTTCAGAAAAGAAAATTAAGTTATATTTTATCATCTTGAAACAGTATTGAAACAAAACATGGCCATGGATGAGAGCCCTCTCCTGATAGGAGACTACTTAAACTGTCCAATGAATCATAAGAATAATCTATTTGCACATCAGATTTCCAATGGATTCTTTGTGTATTTTTGCCAAAGAAAATATTAATTGATATTTGTGGGAAAAAGGTGCAAGAGGTGAAAAAGAGGGCAAATGAGAGTTGGGGTGAGAGAGTATCATTAAATTTTAGGGAGAATAAAAAGATGTTTTGGAAGGAGGTAAATAAAGTGCATAAGACAAGGGAGCAAATGGGAACTTCGGTGAAGGGTGCTAATGGGATGGTGATAACAAGTAGTGGTGATGTGAGAAGGAGATGGAGTGAGTATTTTGAAGGTTGAATGTGTTTGATGATAGAGTGGCAGATATAGGGTGTTTTGGTCAAGGTGGTGTGCAAAGTGAGAGGGTTAGGGAAAATGATTTGGTAAACAGAGAAGAGGTAGTAAAAGCTTTGCGGAAGATGAAAGCCGGCAAGGCAGCAGGTTTGGATGGTATTGCAGTGGAATTTATTAAAAAAGGGGGTAACTGTATTGTTGACTGGTTAGTAAGGTTATTTAATGTATGTATGACTCATGGTGAGGTGCCTGAGGATTGGCAGAATGCGTGCATAGTGCCACTGTACAAAGGCAAAGGGGATAAGAGTGAGTGCTCAAATTACAGAGGTATAAGTTTGTTGAGTATTCCTGGTAAATTATATGGGAGGGTATTGATTGAGAGGGTGAAGGCATGTACAGAACATCAGATTGGGAAAGAGCAGTGTGGTTTCAGAAGTGGTAGAGGATGTGTGGAGAAGAATGTATGTGAGAAATACTTAGAAAAGCAAATGGATTTCTATGTAGCATTTATGGATCTGGAGAAGGCATATGATAGAGTTGATAGAGATGCTCTGTGGAAGGTATTAAGAATATATGGTGTGGGAGGCAAGTTGTTAGAAGCAGTGAAAAGTTTTTATCGAGGATGTAAGGCATGTGTACGTGTAGGAAGAGAGGAAAGTGGTTGGTTCTCAGTGAATGTAGGTTTGCGGCAGGGGTGTGTGATGTCTCCATGGTTGTTTAATTTGTTTATGGATGGGGTTGTTAGGGAGGTGAATGCAAGAGTCATGGAAAGAGGGGCAAGTATGAAGTCTGTTGGGGATGAGAGAGCTTGGGAAGTGAGTCAGTTGTTGTTCGCTGATGATACAGCGCTGGTGGCTGATTCATGTGAGAAACTGCAGAAGCTGGTGACTGAGTTTGGTAAAGTGTGTGAAAGAAGAAAGTTAAGAGTAAATGTGAATAGGAGCAAGGTTATTAGGTACAGTAGGGTTGAGGGTCAAGTCAATTGGGAGGTAAGTTTGAATGGAGAAAAACTGGAGGAAGTAAAGTGTTTTAGATATCTGGGAGTGGATCTGGCAGCGGATGGAACCATGGAAGCGGAAGTGAATCATAGTGTGGGGGAGGGGGCGAAAATCCTGGGAGCCTTGAGGAATGTGTGGAAGTCGAGAACATTATCTCGGAAAGCAAAAATGGGTATGTTTGAAGGAATAGTGGTTCCAACAATGTTGTATGGTTGCGAGGCGTGGGCTATGGATAGAGTTGTGCGCAGGAGGGTGGATGTGCTGGAAATGAGATGTTTGCGGACAATGTGTGGTGTGAGGTGGTTTGATCGAGTAAGTAATGTAAGGGTAAGAGAGATGTGTGGAAATAAAAAGAGCATGGTTGAGAGAGCAGAAGAGGGTGTTTTGAAATGGTTTGGGCACATGGAGAGAATGAGTGAGGAAAGATTGACCAAGAGGATATATGTGTCGGAGGTGGAGGGAACGAGGAGAAGTGGGAGACCAAATTGGAGGTGGAAAGATGGAGTGAAAAAGATTTTGAGTGATCGGGGCCTGAACATGCAGGAGGGTGAAAGGCTGGCAAGGAATAGAGTGAATTGGATCGATTTGGTATACCGGGGTTGACGTGCTGTCAGTGGATTGAATCAGGGCATGTGAAGCATCTGGGGTAAACCATGAAAAGTTGTGTGGGGCCTGGATGTGGAAAGGGAGCTGTGGTTTCAGGCATTATTGCATGACACCTAGAGACTGGGTGTGAACGAATGGGGTTTTTGTTGTCTTTTCCTAGCGCTACCTCGCACACATGAGGGTGGAGGGGGATTGTATTCCATGTGTGGCAAGGTGGCGATGGGAATGAATAAAGCCAGACAGTGTGAATTGTGTACATGGGTACATGTATGTGTCTGTGTGGGTATATATATGTGTACATTGAGATGTATAGGTATGTATATTTGCGTGTGTTGACGTGTGTGTATATACATGTGTATGGGGGTGGGTTGAGCCATTTCTTTCATCTGTTTCCTTGCGCTACCTCACAAACGCGGGAGACAGCGACAAAGCAAAATAAATATATATAAAAATATATTTGTGGGAATCTTAGTAAATGAAGTAGTACTGTATTTCTCCTGTGGAAAAGTTTATGAACCCACATATATAATAATGGAATAAAAAAGGAAGAAAATTATAATTTCAGTTTAGGTTAAACTTTGCTAGCTAAGGTAGGCTAAGTTAGTGTTAGGTTTGTCATTCTGTATTTTCTCACCCATTTTCCCTGATCTTGAAAGCCCTTCCCACTTTCTTTGGTGCAGGAAGATTGTGAAATGGGATGTATCATTCTCTTATCACAGATTTCTCATTTCTGTAATGAATCAAGAGAACACTTTAATATTATGTTAATGTATTGGTTTCAGGGAATGTCTTATATTGGCCAATCATGACAATCAACCCCTAAATGCCAGTTGCCTTGCAAGATATGCGATTGCAGGATGAAAAAAAAAACTTTTTTATTTTCCTTTAAAGATTGAAAGAAATACATGTAAAAGATATCTACAAATAAGTAAGCTTATTTAATCTATAACAGCTATGGTTTAGTGTTAACATAAACATGCAGATACCCCAGCGGAGGTGGTGAAGGGAAGGTGGAGGAAGGATAGAGCTAAAGCAGTGAGCCTTCTGATGATAATGACTTCACAATACATAACAGAAGTGTGCAGAAAAGTAAGCTGACATAACTTTTATGGATGATAAAACATGAGCCTTTGGTGTGAACTTTTGTCTGATTGGAGTGTCCAACCAAAGGCAGTGAAAGGGTTGTAGAAGATGAGAGGAGGGGTTATGGTAAGGGGTTAGCCCCCTTATCACTATTCATGGCTACTATATAATTACACATACATTATTTGTATTTGTACTCCAGAATTGCAGCTAGAAAATAATAGTCTATGAAGAAAGTGCCTATAGTGACAAAGATCACATTTAGTAGCCATGCAAATGTCAAAATATTGGCATGGGTTTTCACAAATTCTGTGAAACTTGGCACTTGCTATGGAAGTCTTTGTGTGAAAACTTCCTGCATGTTGTTTGCATTTGACATTGATGTCATTTCAGATAATACAGTAAGAGTGTTTTAGACCTACTTGTGCATTGAAATTTACAGTAACCATTGCATTATTTATATTGCTTGAGACACACTGTTCTTAGAGCTGTTACTGGTGATTAATTGATGTATTGCTGCTTCCTCAAGCTGTTTGCAATTAATTGATACAGATACCCATTGCTTGTTATTCTTGTAATCTTTGATGTTTTACCAGTTTTGCTGCATGCCATATCTGGAGAGAGAAGTGTGCCAGTATATTATGTAGGGCTTATTGCACAGCTTTATCACTGTTATACACAGTTGTAACTGTTACACAATAAGATTTTGGTATGAATTTGTCTCTTCTGAGACTGTGTGAGACATTTCTGTTATATCTTCAAGTTAATCATGTCATCAGTCATAGAAAAAATTTCATTCTTTTTCTTTTAGTGCCCAGCATGGCATGGGTCAAGACATGCCCCAATCAAGGGTAATCATGGATGAAAAGAAAAAAGTAAGAGAAAAATAATTTTGGAATTAATCAGGACTCTTTGGTAAGGAAAGAGGAAAAGATGAAAGGAGAAAGAGAATGTCACAGCTTTACTGTTTGAAGGAAGAAGCAGGTATCATAACCATCAGTCCTCCAGATGCTGCTTTCTAAATAAAAACTATAGGAAGCAGCAGCCAGACACATGCCTTGGGTAGGAACAGTTATCTTCTTTTCTCTTATGACATTATTTGTGGATTTATTGACTTTTTCTGTATGAGGAAAATCATTGTGGTTATTGTGAGATGGGCAATTTTGTGAAGGAAGAAATAGAAGGGCTGTTGAATTTTTACAAAAAGTGAAACTGTCTTGTGCGTGTGGTATTAGGACACCCGCACTAATTGTAAGTGTTTTATTCCACTAATGTTCTTAGCTTGTATATCAAAGTCTAACTGTGAGTTTCTTTTTTCCATTTCTAAGCTTTGAAGATGTAATTTGCTTTAATATTATTTGAGTTCAAGTTTGAATATTTCTGTTTTATTGTCTAGTTAACCCATAATCAACAAGTCTTGATAGAGTAACAAATTACATCCATCACTTGCTTTATGAAGGGGTTGTTCTGCAAAAATCTCATGCTAGAGAAATTGTATATGGTGAACCAGTAAAGATGCAGAGAAAAATGGGATGTTTTGGTGCACTTTCTACCGCACCCACCCACTTAGCAAATTTTGACTGCGTAGAGATGCTCCTCTTATTAATCTTATACCTGTCCTCATGGTATCTTGTTTTGGACTGTCAGAAAAGCACTTCTCTTTCTAGTCCTAATAACATCCATCCTTTTGTTCTGAAAGAGAGTGCCTCTAAACTTGTACTTGTGCTCACTCATCTGTTCCATTTCTGCTTAAAAAACAGAACTTTAACTTCTTCTTGGAAGCATGTGCTAGTACATCCCATCCTGAAAAAGGGTGACCATTCTAACCTCTTGAACTACTGTCCTGTTGCTGTGACATTTACTATTTCCAAAATCTTTGAATCCCTCCTCAAACTTCCATATCCTTAGACATCTTGAATCTGTCTTCTTTCAGTTTGGCTTCCATAAAGGAAGCTCCACCGGTGATTTTCTTTCCTGTCATAGTAATATCTGGTTATCATCCCTGAAAGATTTTTGGGACTCCTAGGTAGGTAACCTTGACATAGTCAAAGCTTTTGATGGTTGTGGAATCAGGTCTCATCTTTAAGCTTCCCTCTTTTGGTTTCCCTCCCTCACTTTGCTCCTTCACATCTAGCTTCCTCTCTGTCCAATCTGTCTCTGTCGTTGTTAATGGGTTAACCCCCTCACTTTTCTCCATCAACAGTAGTGCTCCTCAATGCTCTATCCTGTTCCTGATGCTAAACTCAAACTTTGAGAGGATATCTTTATGCGGAAGACAAAATCTGATTAGATTTAATGCCTCCATGATCAAGTTTTCACCCATCTCTCTATAGAATATTCCTCACAACTTTACCCTTTCCCTTGACAGTTCTGTAATTCCACCTCTTGACTTGATGAACATATGTGGTATTACTGTAACATCCAATTTTTCTGGGAAACCCCACATTAAGAAAATAGCTAAGTCTGCCTCAAAGAAACTGGGAATCCTGTTTAGATGTTGAAATTTCTTTTCTTCTGAACAGTTGCTTCATTTCCAGAAATGACTAACCTGTCCTTGTATGGAGAACTGCTCTCACATCTGGGGCTGGTCTAGCTCTGCATCCTTACTTAGCAGTTGAGTTGAAAGTGTTTCAACTTATATACTCCCTAAGTCTAACTTCAAAATTTAATTTGCTTGCCCAACACTGCAATGTTGCTTCACTTTCCCTCTTCAGTAGGTATCACTGCTCCCAAAAGCTGGCTGCTTGTGTGCCTCCACCACTAGCTAGACCATACAGTACTCAACAAGCTGCTTTGTTGTATGATTACTGAGTGGCTGTTGGCAATTCAAGGGTGGGCTGTTATGATAACTGTCTCTTTCCATACACCTCAAAGCCTTGGAACTCTCTATCATCTCATGCCTTTCTCAATGATTGTGACCTGGCACATGTTAAAAGACAGGTTTTTTTCACTTCCTCCAATATTTGTAAATACTTTCCCTTGTCTCTTTTTCTTTCCCCTTTCATAATCTTCTCAATACTTCTGTTAAGGCCCAGCCTTGATGTGGAACTTTGTTCTTGAGTGGAGTCTCATGTGTTAAAGAAGAGAAAGTTTATAATAATTGCCTGCAATCCCCATCCCCGAGTCTTTCTACATTCTTGTGTTTCTTTTAGAACACGAGATAGGAACTGAACATAAAGTTGTTCTGGCCTATCTAGTGAATTTCATCTCCAGCATATCTTTTCAGGTTCTGCCATAGGAGTAATCTATCATACCTCATCATCTCTGAAGGTTTTTGTGTATGTAGAGTGAATGTTGGGGTGAAGAGGGTGGTGAGAGTAAGTGAGCTTGGGAAGGAGACTTGTGTGAGGAAGTACCAGGAGAGACTGAGTACAGAATGGAAAAAGGTGAGAACAATGGAAGTAAGGGGAGTGGGGGAGGAATGGATTGCGCAAAAGATGCTTGTGGCATGAGAAAAGTGGGAGGTGGGTTGATTAGAAAGGGTAGTGAGTAGTTTGATGAAGAAGTAAGATTATTAGTGAAAGAGAAGAGAGAGGCATTTGGACGATTTTTGCGGGGAAAAAATGCAATTGAGTGGGAGATGTATAAAAGAAAGAGACAGGAGGTCAAGAGAAAGGTGCAAGAGGTGAAAAAGAGGGCAAATGAGAGTTGGGGTAAGAGAGTATCATTAAATTCTAGGGAGAATAAAAAGATGTTCTGGAAGGAGGTAAATAAAGTGCGTAAGATAAGGGAGCAAATGGGAACTTCAGTGAAGGGCACAAATGGGGAGGTGATAACAAGTAGTGGTGATGTGAGAAGGAGATGGAGTGAGTATTTTGAAGGTTTGTTGAATGTGTTTGATGATAGAGTGGCAGATATAGGGTGTTTTGGTCGAGGTGGTGTGCAAAGTGAGAGGGTTAGGGAAAATGATTTGGTAAACAGAGAAGAGGTAGTAAAAGCTTTGCGGAAGATGAAAGCCGGCAAGGCAGCAGGTTTGGATGGTATTGCAGTGGAATTTATTAAAAAAGGGGGTGACTGTATTATTGACTGGTTGGTAAGGTTATTTAATGTATGTATGACTCATGGTGAGGTGCCTGAGGATTGGCAGAATGCGTGCATAGTGCCATTGTACAAAGGCAAAGGGGATAAGAGTGAGTGCTCAAATTACAGAGGTATAAGTTTGTTGAGTATTCCTGGTAAATTATATGGGAGGGTATTGATTGAGAGGGTGAAGGCATGTACAGAGCATCAGATTTGGGGAAGAGCAGTGTGGTTTCAGAAGTGGTAGAGGATGTGTGGATCAGGTGTTTGCTTTGAAGAATGTATGTGAGAAATACTTAGAAAAGCAAATGGATTTGTATGTAGCATTTATGGATGTGGAGAAGGCATATGATAGAGTTGATAGAGATGCTCTGTTGAAGGTATTAAGAATATATGGTGTGGGAGGCAAGTTGCTAGAAGCAGTGAAAAGTTTTTATCGAGGATGTAAGGCATGTGTACGTGTAGGAAGAGAGGAGAATGATTGGTTCTCAGTGAATGTAGGTTTGCGGCAGGGGTGTGTGATGTCTCCATGGTTGTTTAATTTGTTTATGGATGGGGTTGTTAGGGAGGTGAATGCAAGAGTTTTGGAAAGAGGGGCAAGTATGAAGTCTGTTGGGGATGAGAGAGCTTGGGAAGTGAGTCAGTTGTTGTTCGCTGATGATACAGCGCTGGTGGCTGATTCATGTGAGAAACTGCAGAAGCTGGTGACTGAGTTTGGTAAAGTGTGTGAAAGAAGAAAGTTAAGAGTAAATGTGAATAAGAGCAAGGTTATTAGGTACAGTAGGGTTGAGGGTCAAGTCACCTGGGAGGTAAGTTTGAAAGGAGAAAAACTGGAGGAAGTAAAGTGTTTTAGATATCTGGGAGTGGATCTGGCAGCGGATGGAACCATGGAAGCGGAAGTGAATCATAGTGTGGGGGAGGGGGCGAAAATCCTGGGAGCCTTGAAGAATGTGTGGAAGTCGAGAACATTATCTCGGAAAGCAAAAATGAGTATGTTTGAAGGAATAGTGGTTCCAACAATGTTGTATGGTTGCGAGGCGTGGGCTATGGATAGAGTTGTGCGCAGGAGGATGGATGTGCTGGAAATGAGATGTTTGAGGACAATGTGTGGTGTGAGGTGTTTTGATCGAGTAAGTAACGTAAGGGTAAGAGAGATGTGTGGAAATAAAAGAGCATGGTTGAGAGAGCAGAAGAGGGTGTTTTGAAATGGTTTGGGCACATGGAGAGAATGAGTGAGGAAAGATTGACCAAGAGGATATATGTGTCGGAGGGGGAGGGAATGAGGAGAAGTGGGAGACCAAATTGGAGGTGGAAAGATGGAGTGAAAAAGATTTTGTGTGATCAGGGCCTGAACAAGCAGGAGGGTGAAAGGAGGGCAAGGAATAGAGTGAATTGGATCGATGTGGTATACCGGGGTTGACGTGCTGTCAGTGGATTGAATCAGGGCATGTGAAGCGTCTTGGGTAAACCATGGAAAGCTGTGTAGGTATGTATATTTGCGTGTGTGGACGTATGTATATACATGTGTATGGGTGTGGGTTGGGCCATTTCTTTCGTCTGTTTCCTTGCGCTACCTCGCAAATGCAGAAGACAGCGACAAAGCAAAAAAAAAAAAAAAAAAGTTACCCTTGATGTTTCAAAAGCTTTTGACAGGTTAAGGCATCAGGGTCTGACCTCCAAGTTTCCTTTTGGCTTCCCTTCCTCATTTTGCTTCATATTTAACTCCCTCTAAGTGGTGTCCCATAAGGATTTTCCTGTCTCCTATATTATTCTTTTCATCAACGATTTCCTTTCCTGGGCAAGCAGCAGAATGCACTCATATGCAGATGACTCCACTTGCTTCACATACACAAAATAATTCTCACAACTTTATGCAAACCATGCAAATTATATATTGAATACTACTGTAAATCTTACTTGATACCATAATGGTGAGCAACAGCAGATACATCAGAACCACATCCAAGTTTGTTTAGTATTTTCACCTTTTTTCCTCAAGATGAGGGTCTTTCTTTTCATCTTGTTAGTTGCCTTTATACTTGAGTACCTGTTAGACACTTAGGCATAATGGTGACTGGTACATGTGGGAGCAAGTAATAAACCTGTATGAGTAGCAAACTGTTTTTACACTGTGGATGCTGGCAGAGAACTCTTGCCATGGTTAGGGTGTCTTGGGTGCTTTAGGCTATGGGGCATGTGCAGAGTGGCTGTGTTCAGCATGTTGCTTGCAATGTTACTTGGGTACACAACGTGATTAGTTCGGTGCACATTGTATTGCGTGATGCACAATATGATATGAAAATGGGAGAAATTTAGGTGCTCACAATGTACATATGAAAATGGGAGATATTTAGGTGCTCACAATGTACAAAAATTCAGGCATCAAATTGCACTATACTATGACCAATGTCATACCCGGAAATATATCAAAAAGGAATCAAACAGGAAAGATGTTAATGCTCGGCAAGTAAGTTAGAATGCTTATTTAATGTAACATTAGGAGAACAAAGAAATCTACATAGAGTGACTACAGAAACATTTAAAAGAGACTAAACTAATGGATAAAGACAATACCAGATGAGCCCAGAATAGATGATTACACCAGGGGAGGAGCCATCAATAGAAAGAATATTATACAGTACAACAAGCAAGTTATATGATGAGTGGAGGAGTGGCAGTTGAGGAAGACAACAATAGCCAACTAACAGTTGTGAGGGCTAAGCAAAGTGACAGTGGCAAAATCTTTTTTTTTTTTTTTTTTTTTTTTTTTTGCTTTGTCGCTGTCTCCCGCGTTTGCGAGGTAGCGCAAGGAAACAGATGAAAGAAATGGCCCAACCCACCCCCATACACATGTATATACATACGTCCACACACGCAAATATACATACCTACACAGCTTTCCATGGTTTACCCCAGACGCTTCACATGCCCTGATTCAATCCACTGACAGCACATCAACCCCGGTATACCACATCGCTCCAATTCACTCTATTCCTTGCCCTCCTTTCACCCTCCTGCATGTTCAGGCCCCGATCACACAAAATCTTTTTCACTCCATCTTTCCACCTCCAATTTGGTCTCCCTCTTCTCCTCATTCCCTCCACCTCCGACACATATATCCTCTTGGTCAATCTTTCCTCACTCATTCTCTCCATGTGCCCAAACCATTTCAAAACACCCTCTTCTGCTCTCTCAACCACGCTCTTTTTATTTCCACACATCTCTCTTACCCTTACGTTACTTACTCGATCAAACCACCTCACACCACACATTGTCCTCAAACATCTCATTTCCAGCACATCCATCCTCCTGCGCACAACTCTATCCATAGCCCACGCCTCGCAACCATACAACATTGTTGGAACCACTATTCCTTCAAACATACCCATTTTTGCTTTCCGAGATAATGTTCTCGACTTCCACACATTCTTCAAGGCTCCCAGAATTTTCGCCCCCTCCCCCACCCTATGATCCACTTCCGCTTCCATGGTTCCATCCGCTGCCAGATCCACTCCCAGTTATCTAAAACACTTCACTTCCTCCAGTTTTTCTCCATTCAAACTCACCTCCCAATTGACTTGACCCTCAACCCTACTGTACCTAATTACCTTGCTCTTATTCACATTTACTCTTAACCTTCTTCTTTCACACACTTTACCAAACTCAGTCACCAGCTTCTGCAGTTTCTCACATGAATCAGCCACCAGCGCTGTATCATCAGCGAACAACAACTGACTCACTTCCCAAGCTCTCTCATCCCCAACAGACTTCATACTTGCCCCTCTTTCCAAAACTCTTGCATTCACCTCCCTAACAACCCCATCCACAAACAAATCAAACAACCATGGAGACATCACACACCCCTGCATTTCTTCTTTGTGTGATTTTTGCATGTTTTGATTTTAGGGGTAGTATTTTAGTCTTCCATACTTGTCATACCAAAAGGGAATCATTCTTTAATATAACATTTGGACCATGCCTTTTAGGAGTTTCTGGGTGTAAATGGTGATACACCTCTTCCACCTGCATTCCAGATAGGCCTGCATTCCTGAAACATCATTATTCCAAAGCTCTTCATATTGTTCATACTCAGTATGACTGTACGTGTCTGGTTGGATTTTGTGAATCATGTAATTTCTTCATTGACTCTGCACTGGAAATTTGGAACTTTCCCCTTTAAAAGGAACGTTTTTTGTTGCCTATTAGAAAACTTTATATATGTCACTTTGTAGGTTCTCACTATCTTCTACTGAGAGGATTTTTGCATTTTTTATTTGATGTCAAATATAAGGATGAGGAACATAAAAGGAAGCAAGCACAGGTCCTTGGGGGACTGAGCATTTTACCTAAGAAGAAACTGGAAATAGCATGATTTACGTGTGTCTATTGTACAGTTTTTCCCATTTTTGCATTCTATGTGATAAGATGCCATTGTCAGATTATCATGTGATTACACAAAGTCTGTGTATATCATGTCAGCACTGTTTCTTTACCACTGTCTCTACAATCTTATCATAGTGGTGAAGCAGCTGAGAGAAGTAAATTTTTCTGCTCTATAACCATATTGTCAAGGGTTATGTAGAGCATTTAATTCCCTAAAGTCTGTCCTTTATGTTTTGGGCTCTCTTAAAGATTTTACTAATGTGCAATGTCATTGCTATTGATAAAAAAAATTGGGGATTGCTCTCCTGTGAAGAAGGCAATTATAAGTCAGTTTGAAGTTCTCAAAGATGATGCCAGAATCAGAACTTTTTCTCCTGAGGATATTAGTGCTCATGCAAGGGATGTCTTACATTTCTGTAGAAAGAAATTGATTCCAGGATATAGATCCTGGGGCAGAATGTACAGGCATATTCTCATTGGTCTTCTCAAAATCCTGTGGTGAGGTTGTGGAACTTGCTGGAAGTGACAAGGGGATTTCTCTTTATGGAGAAGCTGGTTGGCTATATTATCTTTAAATTGCTTTTTTTCATTCCTTTGGTAACCATCCTTTTATGTACTCTCTTGTCTTTTTGGTCAGCCAATGGAGTTGGTGGTCTTCAATTTGCATTTTGCACATGCGCAAAAGTTTTTCTTATTTTCCTGATGGCCCTTTATTCCTCTTTCTTTTTCTGTTGGTCATGTGACATTTTGAGCCTATAGTCTGTGTTTGTCAATTTGATTGACATCCTTTCTTTCCATGCAGGAGCAGCTATGGCTTCTTCAGAGGTGAACAGTTATATGTAAGTAAATCATACTGACCTCCTTGGTGTAGCAGTTAGTATTGCTGACCATGACACATTCACGGGCTACCAGGTATTGAGTCCGCATAGAACTGAATACTGGTTGCAGCAGTTGGTCCACACTCAATCCACCTGTTCATTCTACCTTAGGAACTGGTCGATGAAATGGGTGCAGGGCTAGGGTATATGTATATGTAGCATAAATGAGATGGTCTTGATTAGGGCATTCAGTTACCCATGCTGTCTCAGCTACCATAAAAAAGATATTAAAAGAATAGTATCATAAAGAACCATATATGTACAGTACTGAGCATTGTACTTACAGGACATAGGAAAAAGATAAAGTATTGTAATTGAAAGCACTGGGCTCCAAGTTAGTCACTACTTGAGATGTTTATTCCTAAGGCCCCTCCACTGCTGTGTACTCCAGTTGGTTTAGGGAATAGATATATGAAAAGCTTAATGTCCATGTCGCTTTTCCCCTCACTTTAGCTGTAGGTACTCTTTATAAGGTGCAAGATTGATTTGTGCTATGTAATGGATTGTTGTATCTTGATTGCCATTTCCCAAATTAGCAAGGTAACTCCAGGAACAGAGGAAGAAGAACTGCATCTGCTCACATCCATTCTTTGGTAGGCATGTGTAATGCACCAAAACCACAGCTCTGTGTCCACAACCAGGCTCTACAGACCCTTTCGTAGTTCACCCCAGACGCTTCACATTGACAGCATGTCAACTCCAGTATACCACATTGTTTCAATTTATCCTGTGGACACCATTCACCCTCTTGTATGTTCAGGTCCAGATCACTCAAAGTCTTTTTCACTCAGTCCTTCCATCTCGAGTTTGATCTTCCTGTTCTCCTTATTCCCTTCACTTCTAAAACATATGTTTTTTTGGTCAACTTTTCCTCACTCACTCTCTCCATATATCCAAATCATTTCAAGACAACCTTTATGCTTTCTCAACCACACTTATCATTACCACACCTCTGTCTTGTCCTCTTGTTACTTACTTGATCAAACCACCTTACGCCACATTTAGTCCTCAAACATTTAATTTCCAACACATCCACTTTCCTCTGCACTGCCTTATCTATAACTAGTGCCTCGCATCCATATATTATTGTTGGGACTACTATTCCAACAAAAATACCTATTTTTGCCCTCCTAGATAATGTTTTCTCTTTCCATACATTCCTCAGTGTTCCAAAAACCTTCAACCCCTAACCCACCCTATATCTCTCTTTCACTTCCATGGCTCCATTTGTTGCCATGTCCACCCCAGATATCTAAAACACTTTACTTCCTCCAATTTTTCTCCATTCATACTCACACCTCAGCTAATCTGTCCCTCCACCCTGCTAAACCCAGATAACTTTGCTTTTATTCACATTTACTTTCTACTTCCTCCTTTCATGCTCTTGCAAAGTCAGTCACCAACTTCCACAGTTTTTCACTTGAATCTGACATACTTCCCAGGCCCTCTCATCCCCTACATACTGCATTCACCTGCTTTTACATACTCACATTTACCTCCCTCACCACCCCATCCATAAATGAATTGAACAACCATGGTGACATCACACACCCCAGCCACAGACCAACCTTCACTTGAACCATTCACTCTCCTCTCTTCCTCCTTTTACACACGCCCCTAGCACCTTTCCTCGCACTCTGTATATTCTTAAGATCTTCTAGAAGTCATCTCTGTCAACCTTATCATATACCTTCTCCAGATCAATGAATGCCACAGACAGTTACATCTGTATGTGTGTCTTTTTGACATACATTCTTCAAAGCAAACACCTGACCCTCACATCCCCTTCCACTTCTGAAACCACTCTGGTAAATGCAAGAGTCTTAGACAGAGGGGTGAGTTTACAGTCTGTAGGGGATGAGAGGGCTTGGGAAATGAGTTAGTTGTTGTTTGGTGTCGATACATCACTTGTGGTAAATTTGAGTTAGAAACTGCAAAAGATGGTAGCTGAATTTGGAAAAGTGTAAGAAAGAAAGTTGAGAGTGAATGTGAATAAAAGTAAGGCATCCGGTTCAACAGGGTTGAGGGTTAGTTGGGGTGTGAGTCTAAATGGAGAAAAACTCCAAGATATCTGGGAGTGGAAATGGCAGCAATGGAACCATGGAAGTGGAAGTGAGTCACAGAGTGGTGGAGGGGGCAAAAATTCTGGAAGTGCTCAGGAATGTGTTAGAGAGAGAACATTATCTGGTTGAGCAAAAATGGGTATGTTTGAAGGAATAGTGGTTCCAACAACATTATATGGCTACAAGGCATTAGCTATAGATAAGGATGTTTGGAGGATAGTGTATAAGCTGGAAATGAGATGTTTGAGGACAATACGTGGTGTGAGGTGGTTTAATCAAGTAAGTAATGAAAGGGTAATAAAACATGTGGTTGAGAGAGCAGAATAGAATGTGGTGAAATATTTTGGACATATGGCAAAAATTAGTGAGGAAAGGTTGACAAAGTGGATATATGTATCAGAAGTGGAGGGAACAAGGAGAACCAGGAGACTAAACTGAAGATGGAAGGATGGAGTGAAAAAGATTTTGAGTGATTGGGGTCTGAACATGCAGGAGGGTGAAATTAGTTGTGTGTATTAAGTGTTGTCAGTTCTTATGTATGATGAGGAGAGATTGTATATTTATGGACAGAATGCTAGTAGTCCACATATGGGTATGGTAGAAAGGAAAGACAGATACTTGGGTCAGAGAAGTGGAACTTGGATATCCACTGAAGTGCTGGCTCACAACATAGGCGTCATTAACCTTGCCACAACCCAGGACGGTAATACTGGTAATGTACCTCCCTTGTCATTAGCTGCCTATCAACTACTACCTACAGAAAATTTAGTTAGGTTTAGATAAAGAGAAACTTTTATCGTAATACTTGTGCTGTTATATTTTTGGTGATAAGATTTAAGATAAGGTATAAGATAAGGGGACCATCACTGTGTACATATATAAACTAAATGCATAAACATATTTCTTTTCTTTCAAACTATTCGCCATTTCCCGCATTAGCGAGGTAGCGTTAAGAACAGAGGACTGGGCCTTTGAGGGAATACCCTCACATGGCCCAATTCTCTGTTCCTTCTTTTGGAAAATTAAAAAAAAAATGAGAGGGGAGGATTTCCAGCCCCCCGCTCCCTCCCCTTTTAGTCGCCTTCTACGACACGCAGGGAATACGTGGGAAGTATTCTTTCTCCCCTATCCTATTACATATACTCTGCCTCACTAATTCAGAAAACCGTGCAAGTATGAAAAAAGATATTCATTTGTTAATTCACCCATATTAATAAACAAGGTTTTTGCTTTTGTAAATAATGCGAGAATAACACATATTTGTAATGTGCTTAGTGTAAAGGCATGCCTGAAAGGAAACCATCACATGTATACTGTGTGTTTTAGAGCATTAACATTATGTAATGTATTGTGCAAGTGCCCACTGTCTAACCGCCTGGTAGAAGACCAAGAAAACACTTTAGATATAGCTTTAGAATGAAGAAACAATTATTTTTATTTTATTCATTTTGCTTTGTCGCTGTCTCCCGCGTGTGCAAGAAACAATTAATATATCATTATTCTTAAATTTTGGTGGTAAGAAAACTGCTTGTTCATTTATTCATGTAAAGTTTTTCCTGTGTGAATGATACATAGATGATACAAAAACAAGATATATTTGTGCATTGTGCTTCATGTATCATTGTGAAATCATGCCTGAAAAGATATTATTAAGTGTACCTTTTGCTTTTATGAATACTGTATTGTGTAAAAGTGCATGTACAAAAAATGCATACTTATCATACATTTGCTGCCCACCTGTATCCTGCCTTGCCACTCATCACCCTACCAGACCAGCACAGGGGAAAGAATTTACTTTTGAGAATTTTCTCCACACAATGACTCAGAGTGGTGGGAATCATGAGCTTGGAAATTCCTCCTTTTTGTATTTTAGTTTCTAAAAGATGGAACAGGAGACATGTGAGGAGTACTCATCCTCCTCTAAAGTCCAGGTTGGGGTATCTGAATGTGAGTGGTCGTAACAAAAAGGGGAGAAAGAGTTATACCTCTAGATTCCCTGCATATCACTGTAGGCAACTAAAGGGAACGGTAGGTTGGAAACCACCCCCATACCTGTATTTCAATTTCTAGAACAGGGAACAGACAGAGGAGCTAGGAAGCAAGTGCTCGTTCTCCTTAAAGGCTCAGGCTGGGTTTTCTAAATGTATGTAGATATAACCAAGATGAAAAGAGAAGAGAGATAGGTAATATGCTTGAGGAAAGAAACATGGATGTTCTGGCTCTGAGTGAAATAAATCTCAAGGGTAAAGCAGAAGAATGGTTTGAAAATTTGGTAGAGGTACAGTCAGGGGTTGGTGAGAGGACAAGAGCTAAAGAAGGGGTAGCACTACATCTTGTAAGGAAATAGATTCTGGACTAATGTAGGCAAAACTGAAAGTGGATGGTAAGAGGTGGGTTATTTATGAGTTCTTATGTGTGTGGCCATTAAAAGAAAGATCAAAAGAGGCAAGTGTATTGGGAGAAGCT
Organism: Panulirus ornatus; assembly: GCF_036320965.1. NCBI lineage: Eukaryota > Metazoa > Arthropoda > Malacostraca > Decapoda > Palinuridae > Panulirus > Panulirus ornatus. Next base: position 7,156,291 of record NC_092257.1, read on the forward strand.
GAGTGAGTGTGTCAGCAGTTTTGATGTAAGACACCAAATATTAGTGATAGTTATTTTAAATGCAAAGGTGCGTAATGTGGCAGTTTAGGGTATAATTAAGTTGCATAGGATATTCAGTGTTATGATTGGAAATGGTGAAGAGCTTGTGGAGTTGTATGCTGGAAAGTGACTGGTGACTGGGATTCCCTGGTTGAAAAAGAGGGATATACACAAGTATATGTGTGTCACAAGGCATTATTGAATTACATGTAAATTGATAAATGTGTAAAGAGAGACTTTTGGATGTAAATGTGCTGAGAGGGGCAGCTGGTGAGATGCCTGATCGCTGTCTTGTGGAGGCAAGGATGAAGATTTAAGGAGGTTTTCGAAAAAGAGGAAACAATGTCAGGGTGGAGAGAGTGAGTGAGCTTGGTGAGGAGACTTGTGTGAAGAAATATTAGAAGAGACTGAGTGTAGGATGGCAGAAGGTGAGAGTAAATGAAACGACGAGAGTAGGGAGGCATGGGAGGTATTTAGAAAAGCAGTGATGGCATGCTTAGGTGGGAGGTGGGTAGATTAGAAAGGGTAGTGAGTGGTGGTATGAAGTGATATTGCTTGTGAAAGAGAAATGAGAGATATTTGGACATTAATTATAAGGAAGAAGTGCAAATGGCTGGGATATTTTTAAGAGAAATTAGCAGGAGGTCAAGAGGAAGGTGCAGGAATTGAAAAAGGAGGCAAATGAGAGTTTGAGTGAGCAAGTATCAGTAAATTTTAGGGTGATTAAGATATTGTTTTGGAAGAAGGTAGATAGAGAAAAGACAAGATAACAAGTGGGAAAATCAGTGAAGCGGCAAAAGGAGAAGTGATAACAGGTAGTGATGAAGTAAGTAAGAGATGGAGTGAATATTTTTGAAGATTGTTAAATGTGTTTGATGGTAGGGTTGCAGATGTATGGTGCTTTGTTTGGGGTGGTATGCTAAGTGAGAGAGTCATGAAGAATGGTTTGGTGAAGAAATAACAGGTGATGAAAGCCTTATGTAAGATGAAATGTGGCAAGGCATCTGGCAAGGGTGATACTGATGTTGAATTTATTAAGAAAGGAGGCGACTGTGTTGTTAATTAGTAGGTAAGGATATCAAATGTATGTATTAATCATGGAGAAGTGTTTGAGGATTGTTGAAATGCATGTATATTGCCATTGTATGAAGGTATTTGGGTTAAAGTTGAGTGTTTAAACTAAAGAGTTGTAAGTTTGTTGAGTATAGCTAGTAAGTTGTACAGGAGGGTAGTGATTGAGAGGGTGAAGTCATGTACAGAGCATCAGACTGGTATTAGTAGTGGAGGATATGTGGATGAAGTGTCTGCTCTCAAAAATGTGTGAAAAAATGTTTAAGATGGGAAATGGTGATCAAGTAAAAAAAAGAAATGTTTCAGAAGGAGCCAAGTGAGGATTGCTCATCTTGCTCAGTAGTTCCAGTTGGGGTTTATAAATGTTTGTAGATGTATCAAATATGAGAAGAAAGGAGAGATAGGTTAGGTTAGGTTTGGTTAGGTTAGTTTTTAAGTAAATCATATGAATCAGAAATTGTGATAAAATCATTCCTTACTTTATGTGGAGGTTATACTTTGTGAAAACCTTCTATAAAAGAAATCAAACTTAGTAAACCAATAAACACAAAGAAAAATGAGATGTGTGCAGCAGCTTGGTGGTCAGCACTGCTACTTGGTGATGTCGTAAAAATTGCCTTGTTGTCTTTGAAGTCCTTCATAAATGCCACCTTAGACTCGCCCTTAGCCAGCTTCTTGCACAACTTGATTGCCTGTTCAAGGTTTAAAACCTCCTTGTGCATCATGTAAGACTTAGCTTTAAGGAGCTGTCGGGCTATTGCTGAAAATGCTTGAAAAAGGGCCATTGTCCAGAATAATTATGCATGATGCACAAAATGCACCAATGTACCAGACCAGCGAACAACAATGCATATGAAAGAACATGGGAGATGGTAAACCATCACCAGCCTCAAATACCTGGTTTAAAAAGAGAGATATACATAAGTATATGTATGTAACGCTCTCTGACCATCTGGTCAGAGAGCGTTATTGGATTATGTGTTATTTGATAGGTGCATGTAAGCGAGACTTTTGGATGTTAATATGCTGAGAGGTGCAACTGGAGGGATGTCTAGCCATTATTTTGTGGAGGCGAAGGTGAATATTTGTAGAGGTTTCAGAAGAGAGAATGTTGAGGTGAAGAGAGTGGTGAGAGTAAGTGAGCTTGGGAAGAAGACTCATGTGAGGAAATACCAGGAAAGACTGAATGCAGAATGGAAAAACGTGAGAATAAAGGACGTTAGGAGAGTGGGGGAGGAATGGGATGTATTTAGGGAAGCAATGATGGCTTGCGCAAAAGATGCATGTGGCATGAGAAACGTGGGAGGTTGGCAGATTAGAAAGGGTAGTGAGTGGTGGGATAACCAAGTAAGATTATTAGTGAAAGAGATTTTTGCACGGAAATAATGCAAATGAATGGGAGACGTGCAAAAGAAAGAAGCAGGAGGTAAAGAGAAAGGTGCAAGAGGTGAAAAAGATGGCAAATGAGAGTTGGGGTGAGAAAGTATCATTAAATTTTAGGGAGAATAAAAAGATGTTTTGGAAGGAGGTAAATAAAGTGCGTAAGAGAACAAATGGAAATGTCGGTGAAGGGGCTAATGGGAAGGTAATAACAAGTAGTGGTGATGTGAGAAGATGAAGTCAGTATTTTGAATAATTGGTGTACATGGGGTGTTCAGTGTTGTAAATGGAAATGGTGAAGAGCTTGTAGATTTATGTGCTGAAAAAGGACTGTTGATTGGGAATATCTGGTTTAAAAAGAGAGATATGCATAAGTATACGTATGTAAGTAGGAGAGATGGACAGAGAGCGTTATTGGATTATGTGTTAATTGATAGGTGCACGAAAGAGAGACTTTTGGATGTTAATGTGCAGATAAGTGCAACTAGAGGGATGTCTGATCATCATCTTGTGGAGGTGAAGGTGAAGATATGTAGAGGTTTTCAGAAAAGAAGAGAGAATGTTGGGGTGAAGAGAGTGGTGAGTAGGTGAGCTTGGGAAGGAGACTTGTGTGAGGAGTGAGGAAGTACCAGGAGAGACTGAGTTCAGAATGGAAAAAGGTGAGAACAAAAGACATAAGGGGAGTGGGGGAGGAATGGGATGTATTTAGGGAAGCAGTGATGGCTTGCGCAAAAGATGCTTGTGGCATAAGAAGCGTGGGAGGTGGGCAGATTAGAAAAGGTAGTGAATGGTGGGATGAAGAAGTAAGATTATAGGTGAAAGAGAAGAGAGAGGCATTTGGACAATATTTGCAGGGCAATCATGCAAATGAGTGGGAGATGTTTAAAAGAAAGAGGTAGGTCAAGAGAAAGGTGCAAGAGGTGAGAAAGAGGGCAAATGAGAGTTGGGGTGAGAGAGTATCATTAAATTTTAGGGAGAATAAAAACATATTTTGGAAGGAGGTAAACAAAGTGCGTAAGACAAAGGAACAAATGGGAACATCAGTGAGGGGGGGCTAATGGGGAAGTGATAACAAGTAGTGGTGATGTGAAAAGGAGATGGAGTGAGGATTTTGAAGATTTGTTTAATTTGTTTGATAATAGAGTGGCAGATATAGGGCGTTTTGGTCGAGGTGGTGTGCAAAGTGAGAGGGTTAGGGAGAATGATTTAGTAAACAGAGAAGAGGTAGTAAAAGCTTTGACAAGATAAAACCCGGCACGGCAGCGGGCTTGGATAGTATTGCAGTGGAATTTATTAAAAAAAGGGGGTGGCTATGTTGTTAACTGGTTGGTAAGGTTATTTAATGTATGTATGATTCATGGTAAGGTGCCTGAGGATTGGCGGAATGCTTGCATAGTGCCATTGTACAAAGGCAAAGGGGATAAAAGTAAATGCTCAAATTACAGAGGTATAAGTTTGTTGAGTACTCCTGGCAAATTATATGGGAGGGTATTGATTGAGAGGGTGAAGGCATGTACAGAGCATTAGATTGGGGAAGAGCAGTGTGGTTTTAGAAGTGGTAGAGGATGTGTGGATCAGGTGTTTGCTTTGAAGAATGTATGTGAGAAATACTTAGAAAAACAAATGGATTTGTATGTAGGATTTATGGATCTGGAGAAGGCATATGATAGAGTTGATAGAGATGCTCTGTGGAAGATATTAAGAATATATGGTGTGGGAGGCAGGTTGTTAGGAGCAGTGAAAAGATTTTATCATGGATGTACGGCATGTGTACAAGTAGGAGGAGATGAAAGTGATTGGTTCTCAGTGAATGTTGGTGTGCAGCAAAGGGTGAGTGATGTCTCCATGGTTGTTCGAATTGTTTATGGATGGGGTTGTTAGGAAGGTAAATGCAAGAGTTTGAGAAAGAGGGTCAAGTATGCAGTCTGTTATGGATGAGAGAGCTTGGGAAGTGAGTCAGTTGTTGTTCGCTGATGATACAGCACTGGTGGCTGATTCAGGTGAGAAACTGCAGAAGCTGGTGACTGTGTTTGGTAAAGTGTGTGAAAGAAGAAAGCTGCGAGTAAATGAGAATAAGAGCAAGGTTTTTAGGTAGAGTAGGGTTGAGGGTCAAGTCAATTGGGAGGTAAATTTGAGTGGAGAAAATTGGAGGAAGTGAAGTGTTTTAGATACCTGAGAGTGGACTTGGCAGCTGATGGAACCATGGAAGCAGAAGTGAATCATAGGGTGGGGGAGGGGGCGAAAGTTCTGGGAGTGTTGAAGAATGTGTGGAAGTCGAGAACGTTATCTTGGAAAGGAAAGCAAAAATGGGTATGTTTGAAGGAATAGTGGTTCCAACAATGTTGTATGGTTGAGAGGCATGGGCTATAGATAGAGTTATGTGGATTAGAGTGGATGTGCTGGAAATGAGATGTCTGAGGACAATATGTGGTGTTAGGTGGTTTGATCATGCAAGTAATGAAAGAGTAAGAGAGTTGTGTGGTAATAAAAAGAGTATGGTTGAGAGAGCAGAAGAGGGTGTTTTGAAATGGTTTGGTCACATGGAGAGAATGAGTGAGGAAAGATTGACCAAGAGGATATATGTGTAAGAGGTGGAGGGAACGAGGAGAAGTGGGAGACCTAATTGGAGGTGGAAAGATGGAGTGAAAAAAATTTTGAGTGATCGGGGCCTGAACATGCAGGAGGGTGAAAGGCGTACAAGGAATAGAGTGAATTGGAACGACGTGGTATACCGGGGTCGACGTGCTGTTAGTGGATTGAACCAGGGCATATTAAGCGTTTGGGGTAAACCGTGGAAAGTTTTGTGGGGCTTGGATGTGGAAAGGGAGCTGTGGTGTCGGTGCATTATACATGACAGCTAGAGACTGAGTGTGAACGAATGTGGCCTTTCTTGTCTTTTCCAAGCGCTACCTTGTGCACATGCGGGGGGAGGGAGCTGTCATTTCATGTGTAGCGGGGTGGCAACGGGAAAAAATAAGGGCAGAGAGTATGAATTATGTACATCTGTATATATATGTATGTCTGTGTGTCCATATATATGTATACGTTGAGATGTATAGGTATGTACATATGCGTGTGTGGATGCGTATGTATATACATGTGTATGTGGGTGGGTTGGGCCATTCTTTTATCTGTTTCCTTGCGCTACCTCGCTAACGCGGGAGACAGCAACAAAGTATAATAAAATAGATAAATAGGGGAGAAAGAATACTTCCCTCGCATTCCTCACGTATCGTAGAAGGCAACTAAAGAGGACGGGAGTAGGGGGATAGAAACACTCCCCTCCTTGTATTTTAACTTTCTAAAAGGGGAAACAGCAGGAGTCACACGGGGAGTGCTCATCCTCCTCGAAGGCTCAGATTGGGGTGTCTAAATGTGTGTGGATGTAACCAAGATGAGAAAAAAAGGAGAGATAGTTAGTATGTTTGAGGAAAGGAACCTGGATGTTTTGGCTCTGAGTGAAATGATGATCGAGGGTAAAGGGGAAGAGTGGTTTGGGAATGTCTTGGGAGTAAAGTCAGGGGTTAGTGAAAGGACAAGAGAAAGGGAAGGAGTAGCACTACTCCTGAAACAGAAGCGGTGGGAGTATGTGATAGAGTGTAAGAAAGTAAACTCTAGATTGATATGGGTAAAACTGAAGGTGGATGCAGAAAGATGGGTGATTATTGGTGCTTATGCACCTGGACATGAGAAGAAAGATTATGAGAAGGAAGTGTTTTGGGAGCAGCTGAGGGAGTGTGTTAGTAGTTTTGCTGCACGAGACCAGGTTATAGTGATGGGTGATTTGAATGCAAAGGTGAGTAATGTGGCAGTTGAGGGAATAATTGGTGTACATGAGGTGTTCAGTGTTGTAAACGGAAATGATGAAGAGCTTGTAGATTTATGTGCTGAAAGAGGACTGGTGACTGGAAATACCTGGTTTAAAAAGAGAGATATACATAAGTATACGTATGTAAGTAGGAGAGATGGCCAGAGAGCGTTATTGGATTATGTGTTAATTGATAGGCGCGTGAAGGAGAGACTTTTGGATGTTAATGTGCTGAGAGGTGCAACTGGAGGGATGTCTGATCATTATCTTGTGGAGGTGAAGGTGAAGATTTGTAGAGGTTTTCAGAAAAGAAGAGAGAATATTGGGGTGAAGAGAGTGGTGAGACTAAGTGAGCTTGGGAAGGAGACTTATGTGAGGAGTGAGGAAGTACCAGGAGAGACTCAGTACAGAATGGAAAAAGGTGAGAACAAAGGACGTAAGGGAAGTAGGGGAGGAATGGGATGTATTTAGGGAAGCAGTGATGGCTTATGCAAAAGATGCTTGTGGCATGAGAAGCTTGGGAGGTGGCCAGATTAGAAAGGGTAGTGAGTGGTGGGGTGAAGAAGTAAGATTATTAGTGAAAGAGAAGAGAGGCATTTGGACGATTTTGGCATGGAAATAATGCAAATGACTTGGAGATGTATAAAAGAAAGAGGCAGGAGGTCAAGAGAAAGGTGCAAGAGGTGAAAAAGAGGGCAAATGAGAGTTGGGGTGAGAGAGTATCATTAAATTTTAGGGAGAATAAAAAGATGTTTTAGAAGGAGGCAAATAAATTGCATAAGACAAAGGAACAAATGGAAACTTCAATGAAGGGGGGAAATGGGGAGGTGCTAACAAGTAGTAGTGATGTGCGAAGGAGATGGAGTGAGTATTTTGAAGGTTTGTTGAATGTGTTTGATGATAGAGTGGCAGATATAGGGGGTTTTGGTCGAGGTGGTGTGCAAAGTTAGAGGGTTAGGTAGAATGATTTGGTAAACATAGAAGAGGTAGTAAAAGCTTTGCGGAAGATGAAAGCCAGCAAGGCATCGGGTTTGGATGGTACTGCAGTGGAATTTATCAAAAAAGGGGGTGACTATATTGTGGACTGGTTGGTAAGGTTATTTAATGTATGTATGACTCATGGTGAGGTGCCTGAGGATTTGCGGAATGCTTGCATAGTGCCATTGTACAAAGGCAAAGGGGATAAAAGTAAGTGCTCAAATTACAGAGGTATAAGTTTGTTGAGTATTCCTGGGAAATTATATGGGAGGGTATTGATTAAGAGGGTGAAAGCATGTACAGAGCATCAGATTGGGGAAGAGCAGTGTGGTTTCAGAAGTGGTAGAGGATGTGTGGATCAGGTGTTTGCTTTGAAGAATATATGTGAGAAATACTTAGAAAAGCAAATGGATGTGTATGTAGCATTTATGGATCTGGAGAAGGCATATGATAGAGTTGATAGAGATGCTCTGTGGAAGGTATTAAGAATATATGGTGTGGGAGGCAAGTTGTTAGAAGCAGTGAAAAGTTTTTATCAAGGATGTAATGCATGTGTACGTGTAGGAAGAGAAGAAAGTGATTGGTTCTCAGTGAATGTTGGTTTGCGGCAGGGGTGTGTGATGTCTCCATGGTTGTTTAATTTGTTTATGAATGGGGTTGTTAGGGTGGTGAATGCAAGTATGCAGTCTGTTGTGAATGAGAGGGCTTGGGAAGTGAGTCAGTTGTTTTTCGCTCATGATACGCTGCTGGTGACTGACTCATATGAGAAACTGCAGAAGCTGGTGACTAAGGTTGGTAAAGTGTGTGAAAGAAGAAAGCTGAAAGCAAATGTGAATAAGAGCATGGTTATTTGGTAGTGTAGGGTTGAGGGACAAGTCAACTGGGAGGTAAGTTTGAACGGAGAAAAACTGGAGAAAGTGAAGTGTTTTAGATATCTGGGAGAGGATTTGGCAGCTGATGGAACCATGGAAGCGGAAGTGAATCATGGGGTGGGGGAGGGGGCGAAAGTTCCGGGAGCATTGAAGAACGTGTGGAGGTCGAGAAAATTATCTCGGAAAGCAAAAACGGGTATGTTTGAAGGAATAGTGGTTCCAACAATGTTATATGGTTGCGAGTAGTAGGCTATGGATAGAGTTGTGCGGAGGAGGGTGGCTGTGCTGGAAAAGAGATGTTTAAGGACAATATTTGGTGTGAGGTGGTTTGATCGAGTAAGTAATAATAGGGTAAGAGAGATGTGTGGTAATAAGAAGAGTGTGGCTGAGAGAGCAGAGGGGGGTGTTTTGAAATAGTTTGGTCACGTGGAGAGAATGAGTGAGGAAAGATTGACCAAGAGGATATATGTGTCATAGGTGGAGGGAAGGAGAAGTGGAAGACCAAATTGGAGCTGGAAAGATGGAGTGAAAAAGATTTTAAGTGATCGGGGCCTGAACATGCAGGAGGGTGAAAGGTGTGCAAGGAATAGAGTGAATTGGAACGATGTGGTATACCGGGGTCGACGTGCTTTCAGTGGATTGAACCACGGCATGTGAAGCGTCTGGGGTAAACCATAGAAAGTTCTGTGGGGCGTGGATGTGGAAAGGGAGCTGTGGTTTCGGTGCATTATTACATGACAACTAGAGACTGAGTGTGAACGAATGTCGCCTTTGTCTTTTCCTAGCGCTACCTCGCGCACATGAGGGGGGAGGGGGTTGTTATTTCATGTGTGGCAGGGTGGCAATGGGAATGAATAAAGGCAGACAGTATGAATTATGTACATGTGTATATATGTATATGTCTGTGAGTGCATATATATCTATACGTTGAGATGTATAGGTATGTATATGTGCATGTGTGGACGTGTATGTATATACATGTGTATGTGGGTGGGCTGGGCCATTCTTTCGTCTGTTTCCTTGCGCTACCTCGCTGACGTAGGAGACAGCGACAAAGCAAAATAAATTGATATATATGTATATATATATATATATATATATATATATATATATATATATATATATATATATATATATATATATATATATATATTGAAGCTTATTGATTCAGTGGTGAAATTGATGAGAACTGCTATTGACGTTTGTGTGAATAAATTGTGCATTTCCTTTTCCATAGCCAGAGGTTGAACCATTATGTGACGTTCATTTTTTCATTCATTTCAAGCTAAAAGTTTGTTTTCTAAATTGTTTCTTACATTTTTCATATGTATATATATGTGTGTGTGTGTGTGTGTGTGTGTATGTGCGTATGTGTGTGTATGTGTGTGTGTGTGTGTGTGTGTATATATATATGTATATTATCCCTGGGGATAGGGGTGAAAGAATACTTCCCACGTATTCCTCGCGTGTCGTAGAAAGCGACTAGAGGGGACGGGAGCGGGGGGCCGGAAATCCTCCCCTCCTTGTATTAACTTTCTAAAATGGGAAACAGAAGAAGGAGTCACGCGGGGAGTGCTCATCCTCCTCGAAGGCTCAGAGTGGGGTGCCTAAATGTGTGTGGATGTAACCAAGATGTGAAAAAAGGAGAGATAGGTAGTATGTTTGAGGAAAGGAACCTGGATGTTTTGGCTCTGAGTGAAACGAAGCTCAAGGGTAAAGGGGAAGAGTGGTTTGGAAATGTCTGGGGAGTGAAGTCAGGGGTTAGTGAGAGGACAAGAGCAAGGGAAGGGGTAGCAATACTCCTGAAACAGGAGTTGTGGGAGTATGTGATAGAATGTAAGAAAGTAAATTCTCGATTAATATGGGTAAAATTGAAAGTTGATGGAGAGAGGTGGGTGATTATTGGTGCATATGCACCTGGGCATGAGAAGAAAGATCATGAGAGGCAAGTGTTTTGGGAGCAGCTAAATGAGTGTGTTAGCGGTTTTGATGCACGAGACTGGGTTATAGTGATGGGTGATTTGAATGCAAAGGTGAGTAATGTGGCAGTTGAGGGAATAATTGGTGTGCATGGGGTGTTCAGTGTTGTAAATGGAAATGGTGAGGAGCTTGTAGATTTATGTGCTGAAAAAGGACTGATGATTGGGAATACCTGGTTTAAAAAGCGAGATATACATAAGTATACTTATGTAAGTAGGAGAGATGGCCAGAGAGCGTTATTGGATTACGTGTTAATTGACAGGCGTGCGAAAGAGAGACTTTTGGATGTCAATGTGCTGAGAGGTGCAACTGGAGGGATGTCTGATCATTATCTTGTGGAGGCTAAGGTGAAGATTAGTATGGGTTTTCAGAAAAGAAGAGTGAATGTTGGGGTGAAGAAGGTGGTGAGAGTAAGTGAGCTTGGGAAGGAGACCTGTGTGAGGAAGTATCAGGAGAGACTGTGTACAGAATGGAAAAAGGTGAGAACAATGGAAGTAAGGGGAGTGGGGGAGGAATGGGATGTATTTAGGGAATCAGTGATGGATTGCGCAAAAGATGCTTGTGGCATGAGAAGAGTGGGAGGTGGGCTGTTTAGAAAGGGTAGTGAGTGGTGGGATGAAGAAGTAAGAGTATTAGTGAAAGAGAAGAGAGAGGCATTTGGACGATTTTTGCAGGGAAAAAATGCAATTGAGTGGGAGAAGTATAAAAGAAAGAGACAGGAGGTCAAGAGAAAGGTGCAAGAGGTGAAAAAAAGGGCAAATGAGAGTTGGGGTGAGAGACTATCAGTAAATTTTAGGGAGAATAAAAAGATGTTCTGGAAGGAGGTAAATAGGGTGCGTAAGACAAGGGAGCAAATGGGAACTTCAGTGAAGAGCGTAAATGGGGAGGTGATAACAAGTAGTGGTGATGTGAGAAGGAGATGGAATGAGTATTTTGAAGGTTTGTTGAATGTGTCTGATGACAGAGTGGCAGATATAGGTTGTTTGGGTCGAGGTGGTGTGCAAAGTGAGAGGGTTAGGGAAAATGATTTGGTAAACAGAGAAGAGGTAGTAAAAGCTTTGCGGAAGATGAAAGCCGGCAAGGCAGCAGGTTTGGATGGTATTGCAGTGGAATTTATTAAAAAAGGGGGTGACTGTATTGTTGACTGGTTGGTAAGGTTATTTAATGTATGTATGACTCATGGTGAGGTGCCTGAGGATTGGCGGAATGCGTGCATAGTGCCATTGTACAAAGGCAAAGGGGATAAGAGTGAGTGCTCAAATTACAGAGGTATAAGTTTGTTGAGTATTCCTGGTAAATTATATGGGAGGGTATTGATTGAGAGGGTGAAGGCAGGTACAGAGCATCAGATTGGGGAAGAGCAGTGTGGTTTCAGAAGTGGTAGAGGATGTGTGGATCAGGTGTTTGCTTTGAAGAATGTATGTGAGAAATACTTAGAAAAGCAAATGGATTTGTATGTAGCATTTATGGATCTGGAGAAGGCATATGATAGAGTTGATAGAGATGCTCTGTGGAAGGTATTAAGAATATATGGTGTGGGAGGCAAGTTGTTAGAAGCAGTGAAAAGTTTTTATCGAGGATGTAAGGCATGTGTACGTGTAGGAAGAGAGGAAAGTGATTGGTTCTCAGAGAATGTAGGTTTGCGGCAGGGGTGTGTGATGTCTCCATGGTTGTTTAATTTGTTTATGGATGGGGTTGTTAGGGAGGTAAATGCAAGAGTCTTGGAAAGAGGGGCAAGTATGAAGTCTGTTGGGGATGAGAGAGCTTGGGAAGTGAGTCAGTTGTTGTTCGCTGATGATACAGCGCTGGTGGCGGATTCATGTGAGAAACTGCAGAAGCTGGTGACGGAGTTTGGTAAAGTGTGTGGAAGAAGAAAGTTAAGAGTAAATGTGAATAAGAGCAAGGTTATTAGGTACAGTAGGGTTGAGGGTCAAGTCAATTGGGAGGTGAGTTTGAATGGAGAAAAACTGGAGGAAGTGAAGTGTTTTAGATATCTGGGAGTGGATCTGTCAGCGGATGGAACCATGGAAGCGGAAGTGGATCATAGGGTGGGGGAGGGGGCGAAAATTTTGGGAGCCTTGAAAAATGTGTGGAAGTCGAGAACATTATCTCGGAAAGCAAAAATGGGTATGTTTGAAGGAATAGTGGTTCCAACAATGTTGTATGGTTGCGAGGCGTGGGCTATGGATAGAGTTGTGCGCAGGAGGATGGATGTGCTGGAAATGAGATGTTTGAGGACAATGTGTGGTGTGAGGTGGTTTGATCGAGTAAGTAACGTAAGGGTAAGAGAGATGTGTGGAAATAAAAAGAGCGTGGTTGAGAGAGCAGAAGAGGGTGTTTTGAAATGGTTTGGGCACATGGAGAGAATGAGTGAGGAAAGATTGACCAAGAGGATATATGTGTCGGAGGTGGAGGGAACGAGGAGAAGAGGGAGACCAAATTGGAGGTGGAAAGATGGAGTGAAAAGGATTTTGTGTGATCGGGGCCTGAACATGCAGGAGGGTGAAAGGAGGGCAAGGAATAGAGTGAATTGGAGCGATGTGGTATACAGGGGTTGACGTGCTGTCAGTGGATTGAATCAAGGCATGTGAAGCGTCTGGGGTAAACCATGGAAAGCTGTGTAGGTATGTATATTTGCGTGTGTGGACGTGTGTATGTACATGTGTATGGGGGGGGGGGTTGGGCCATTTCTTTCGTCTGTGTCCTTGCGCTACCTCGCAACCGCGGGAGACAGCGACGAGGTATAAAAAAAAAAAAAAATATATATATTCCCTCAAGGCCCAGTCCTCTGTTCTTAACGCTACCTCGCTAATGCGGGAAATGGCGAATAGTTTGAAAGAAAAGAAAGATATATATATATATATATATATATATATATATATATATATATATATATATATATATATATATATATATATATATATATATATCGCTGCCAAAACCACTCCCAGATATCTAAAACACTTCACTTCCTCAAGTTTTTCTCCATTCAAACTTACCTCCCAATTCACTTGTCCCTAAACCCTACTGTACCTTATAACCTTGCTTTTATTCACATTTACTCTCAGCTTTCTTCTTTTACACACTTAACCAAACTCAGTCACCAGCTTCTGCAGTTTCTCACCCAAATCCGCCAACAGCGCTGTATCATCAGTGAACAACAACTGACTCACTTCCCAAGCTCTCTCATCCACAACAGACTGCATACTTGCCCCTCTTTCCAAAGCTCTTGCATTCACCTCCCTAACAACCCCATCCATAAACAAATCAAGCAACCATGGGGACATCATGCACCCCTGCCGCAAACCAGCATTCAATGAGAACCAATTACTTCTCTCTTCCTACTCGTACATATGCCTTATATCCTCATTAAAGACTTTTCACTGCTTCTAGCAACTTGCTTCCCACATCGTATATTCTTAATACCTTACACAGAGCATCTCTATCAACTCTATCATAATCCTTCTCCGGATCCATAAATGCTACATATAAATCCATTTGTTTTTCTAGATATTTCTCACTTACATTCTTCAAAGCAAACACCTGATCCACACATCCTCTACCACTTCTGAAACCACACTGCTCTTCCCCAATCTGATTCTCTGTATATGCCTTCACCCTCTCAGTCAATATCCTCCCATATAATTTCCCAGGAATACTCAACAAACTTATACTTCTGTAATTTGAAAACTTAACTTTATCCCCTTTGCCTTTGTACAATGGCACTATGCATGCATTCCGCCACTCTTCAGGTACTTCACCATGAGCCATACATACATTGAATATTAAGATATTAAGATATTCATAATAGCTATAATAAGTATCTTAGCCAAGGAGTGTGTAAAGTCTAGTATGAATGCTTCCCAACAGTGATACTTTATTTCACTTTGTCGCTGCCTCCCGCGTTAGCGAGGTAGCTAAAGGAAACAGACGAAAGAATGGCCCAGCTCACCCACATACACATGTATATACATGCACGTCCACACACGCATATATACATACCTATACATCTCAACGTATACATATGTATACGTTGAGATACACACAAAGAAATATACATATATACACAGAAAGAAATATACATATATACACATGTACATAATTCACACTGTTTGCCTTTATTCATTCCCATCGCCACCCCGCCACGTATGAAATAACAACCCACTCCTCCCGCATGTGCGCGAGGTAGCGCAAGGAAAAGACAACAAAGGCCACATTCGTTCACACTAAGTCTCTAGCTGTTATGTAATAATGCACCGAAACCACAGCTCCCTTTCCACTTCCAGGCCCCACAGAACTTTCCATGGTTTACCCAAGACGCTTCACATGCCCTGGTTCAATCCATTGACAGCACGTCGAACCCGGTATACCGCATCGTTCCAGTTCACTCTATTCTTTGCACGCCTTTCACCCTCCTGCATGTTCAGGCCCCAATCACTCAAAATCTTTTTCACTCCATCTTTCCACCCCCAATTTCGTCTCCCACTTCTCCTCGTTCCCTCCACCTCTGACACATATATCCTCTTGGTCAATCTTTCCTCACTCATGCTCTCCATGTGACCAAACCATTTCAAAACATCCTCTTTTGCTCTCTCAACAACACTCTTTTTATTACCACACATTTCTCTTACCCTTTCATTACTATTATTACTTACTCGATCAAACCACCTCACACCATATATTGTCCTCAAACATCCCATTTCCAGCACAGCCACCCTCCTCCGCACAACGCCTCGCAACCATACAACATTGTTGGAACCACTATTCCTTCAAACATACCCGTTTTTGCTTTCCGAGATAATGTTCTCGACCTCGACACATTCTTCAACGCTCCCAGAACTTTCGCCTCCTCCCCCACTCTATGATTCACTTCCGCTTCCGTGGTTCCATCTGTTGCCAAATCCACTCCCAGATATCTGAAACACTTCACTTCCTCCAGTTTTTCTCCATTCAAACTTACCTCCCAATTGACATGTCCCTCAACTCTACTCTACCTAATAACCTTGCTCTTATTCACATCTACTCTCACATTCTTCTTTCACACACTTTACTAAACTCAGTCATCAGCTTCTGCAGTTTCTCACCTGAATCAGCCACCAGCGCTGTATCATCAGCGAACAACAACTCACTCACTTCTTAAGCTCTCTCATCCACAACAGACTGCATACTTGCATCTCTCTCCAAAACTCTTGCATTCACCTCCCTAACAACCCCATCCATAAACAAATTGAACAACCATGGAGACATTACACACCCCTGCCGCAAACCAACATTCACTGAGAACCAATCACTTTCCTCTCTTCCTATACGTACACATGCCTTACATCCTCGATAAAAAAACTTTTCACTGCTTCTAACAACTTGCCTCCCACACCGTATATTCTTAATACCTTCCACAGAGCATCTCTATCAACTCTATCATATGCCTTCTCCAGATCAATAAATGCTACATACAATTACATTTGCTTTTCTAAGTATTTCTCACATACATTCTTCAAAGCAAACACCTGATCCACACATCCTCTATCACTTCTGAAACCTCACTGCTCTTCCCCAATCTGATGCTTTGTACATGCCTTCACCCTCTCAATCAATACCTTCCCATATAATTTCCCAGGAATACTCAACAAACTTATACCTCTGTAATTTAAGCACTCACTTTTATCCCCTTTGCCTTTGTACAATGGCACTATGCAAGCATTCCACCAGTCCTGAGGCACCTCACCATGGGTCATACATACATTAAATAACCTTACCAACCAGTCAACAATACAATCACCCCCTTTTTTAATAAATTCCACTGCAATACTAATCAAACCCACTGCCTTGCCGGCTTTCATCTTCCGCAAAGCTTTAACTACCTCTTCTCTGTTTACCAAATCATTCTCCCTAACCCTCTCACTTTGAACACCACCTCGACCAAAACACCCTATATCTGCTACTCTATCATCAAACACATTCAACAAACCTTCAAAATACTCACTCCATCTCCTTCTCACATCACCACTACTTGTTATCACCTCCCCATTAGCCCCCTTCACTGAAGTTCCCATTTGTTCCCTTGTCTTACGCACTTTATTTACCTCCTTCCAAAACATTTTTTTATTCCCACTTAAATTGAATGATACTCTCTCACCCCAACTCTCATTTGCCCTCTTTTTGACCTCTTGCACCTTTCTCTCGACCTCCTTCCTCTTTCTTTTATACGTCTCCCACTCATTTCATTATTTCTCTGCAAAAATCGTCCAAATGCCTCTCTCTTCTCTTTCACTAATAATCTTACCTCTTCATCCCACCACTCACTACACTTTCTAATCTGCACACCTCCCACGCTTCTCATGCCACAAGCATCTTTTGCGCAAGCCATCACTGTTTCCCTAAATACATCCCATTGCTCCCCCACTCCCCTTACCTCCTTTGTTCTCAACTTTTTCCATTCTGTACTCAGTCTCTCCTGGTACTTCCTCACTCAAGTCTTCTTCCTAAGCTCACTTACTCTCACCTCTCTCTTCACCCCAACATTCTCTCTTCTTTTCTGAAAACCTCTACAAATCTTCACCTTCACCTCCACAAGATAATGATAAGACATCCGTCCAGTTGCACCTCTCAGCACATTAACATCCAAAAGTCTTTCTCTCGCGCTCCTATCAATTAACACGTAATCCAATAACGCTCTCTGGCCATCTCTCCTACTTACATACGTATACTTATGTATATCTCTCTTTTTAAACCAGGTATTCCCAATCACCAGTCCTTTTTCACCACATAAATCTACAAGCTCTTCATCATTTCCATTTACAACACTGAACACCCCACGTACACCAATTATTCCCTCAAATGCCACATTACTCACCTTTGCATTTAAATCACCCATCACTATAACCAGGCCTTGTGCATCAAAACTACTAACACAGTCTCTCAGCTACTCCCAAAACACTCGCTTCTCATGATCTTCCTTCTCATGCCCAGGTGCATATGCACCAATAATCATCCATCTCTCTCCATCCACTTTCAGTTTTACCCATATCAATCTAGAGTTTACTTTTTTACACTCTATCACATACTCCCACAACTCCTGTTCCAGGAGTAGTGCTACTCCTTCCCTTGCTCTTGTCCTCTCACTAACCCCTGACTTTACTCCAAAGACATTTCCAAACCACTCTTCCTCTTTACCCTTGAGCTTCGTTTCACTCATAGCCAAAACATCCAGGTTCCTTTCCGCAAATATATAACCTATCTCTCCTTTTTTCTCATCTTGGTTAAATCCACACACAACTAGACATCCCAATCTGAGCCTTCGAGGAGGATAAGCACTCCCCGCGTCACTCCTTCTTCTTTTTCCCCTTTTTAGAAAGTTAAAATACATGGAGGGGAGGGTTTCCATCCCCCCGCTCCCGTCCCCTTTTACGACACGTGAGGAATGCGTGGGAAGTATTGTTTCTCCACAATCCCCAGGGATAAACAGTAATATTACATTTCAAAAATTCTGGTTAGGCTTTCTGTTTGTAAACATTAGTTTGTAGTTTTACAGCAAGTTGAAATTAGTTGTCAGTTTAAGGTTTCATATGTTATCTGATAATGTGACTTGAGCCTCAACATGTAGAGAGATAAAAATGAAGGTCAGATGAGTTTCTTGACCCATCATATATCCTCCTACTGAGATAGACTTCTTAATGTCCTGACAGAGTTGAAGCAGTACATGACATTAGGCCCTAAAGATTTTGATTACTGACTGTCTTTCCTAGTGCTAACATCGTGATAGTTATATTCAAATATAAACATTGTTAAACATAAAAGGCGAAGTGTCCTTACTGATGTTCCCCTAACAAACAATCTACATGTTGCATGTTCAAAGATGAAAACAGATTATGATGAAGTTTTCAAGATATTAGTGCTAAACATCATATGAATAATCCTGAAATCACAAAGTTTATGTTAACAGTTAGTGGAAATTATAGATAAGTGTTTTTGAAACAATTTGAAGTTTTACATTACCTGATTACAAGGCTTTTCTAGAACTGAACTACCATTAAATTATGAATATATCAATTTACTGATCAAATATGGCTCATTCAGTCACAAAATAGAAAGCCACGTTTGCTCATGTCATTTGTCAACCGATAGACCCCGTTGCTCACCATAGTGAGACGAAGGGTATTCGAGTACTTAGTATTTCGAATAGTTGTTTCCTATTATACAGTCCCTTAGCCTAGCGGTTAGCATGCCTGCCTCTTGCACAAGGGGTCCCAGGTTCGATCCTGGCTGATGGAACTTTGTATGTTCTATGAAGGTGCGCGTTCATATACACTTTATTCGTATTCATATAACTCCGCGTTGTACAGTCAGGTTCGGTAAAACGCTCTCAGCTGGCTATGTGTTCTGTTCGGAAACAACCGATAGACCCCGTTGCTCACCATAGTGAGACGAAGGGTATTCGAGTACTTAGTATTTCGAATAGTTATTTCCTATTATACAGTCCCTTAGCCTAGCGGTTAGCATGCCTGCCTCTTGCACAAGGGGTCCCAGGTTCGATCCTGGCTGATTGAGCTTTGTATGTTTTATGAAGGTGCGCGTTCATATACACTTTATTCGTATTCATATAACTCCGCGTTGTACAGTCAGGTTCGGTAAAACGCTCTCAGCTGACTATGTGTTCTGTTCGGAAACAACCGATAGACCCCGTTGCTCACCATAGTGAGACGAAGGGTATTCGAGTACTTAGTATTTCGAATAGTTGTTTCCTATTTTACAGTCCCTTAGCCTAGCGGTTAGCATGCCTGCCTCTTGCACAAGGGGTCCCAGGTTCGATCCTGGCTGATGGAGCTTTGTATGATATATATATATATATATATACATATATTTTTTTTTTTTTTTTGCTTTGTCGCTGTCTCCCTCGTTTGCGAGGTAGCGCAAGGAAACAGACGAAAGAAATGGCCCAACCCACCCCATACACATGTATATACATACACGTCCACACACGCAAATATACATACCTACACAGCTTTCCATGGTTTACCCCAGACGCTTCACATGCCCTGATTCAATCCACTGACAGCACGTCAACCCCGGTATACCACATCGATCCAATTCACTCTATTCCTTGCACGCCTTTCACCCTCCTGCATGTTCAGGCCCCGATCACACAAAATCTTTTTCACTCCATCTTTCCACCTCCAATTTGGTCTCCCAATTCTCCTCGTTCCCTCCACCTCCGACACATATATCCTCTTGGTCAATCTTTCCTCACTCATTCTCTCCATGTGCCCAAACCATTTCAAAACACCCTCTTCTGCTCTCTCAACCACGCTCTTTTTATTTCCACACATCTCTCTTACCCTTACGTTACTTACTCGATCAAACCACCTCACACCACACATTGTCCTCAAACATCTCATTTCCAGCACATCCACCCTCCTGCTCACAATTCTATCCATAGCCCACGCCTCGCAACCATACAACATAGTTGGAACCACTATTCCTTCAAACATACCCATTTTTGCTTTCCGAGATAATGTTCTCGACTTCCACACATTCTTCAAGGCTCCCAGGATTTTCGCCCCCTCCCCCACCCTATGATCCACTTCCGCTTCCATGGTTCCATCCGCTGCCAGATCCACTCCCAGATATCTAAAACACTTTACATCCTCCAGTTTTTCTCCATTCAAACTTACCTCCCAATTGACTTGACCCTCAACTCTACTGTACCTAACTACCTTGCTCTTATTCACATTTACTCTTAACTTTCTTCTTTCACACACTTTACCAAACTCAGTCACCAGCTTATGCAGTTTCTCACATGAATCAGCCACCAGCGCTGTATCATCAGCGAACAACAACTGACTCACTTCCCAAGCTCTCTCATCCACAACAGACTTCATACTTTCCCCTCTTTCCAAAACTCTTGCATTCACCTCCCTAACAACCCCATCCATAAACAAATTAAACAACCATGGAGACATCACACACCCCTGCCGCAAACGTACATTCACTGAGAACCAATCACTTTCCTCTCTTCCTACACGTACACATGCCTTACATCCTCGATAAAAACTTTTCACTGCTTCTAACAACTTAGAAAGGGTAGTGAGTGGTGGGATGAAGAAGTAAGATTATTAGTGAAAGAAAAGAGAGAGGCATTTGGACGATTTTTGCAGGGAAAAAATGCAATTGAGTGGGAGATGTATAAAAGAGATAGACAGGAGGTCAAGAGAAAGGTGCAAGAGGTGAAAAAGAGGGCAAATGAGAGTTGGGGTGAGAGAGTATCATTAAATTTTAGGGAGGATAAAAAGATGTTCTGGAAGGAGGTAAATAAAGTGCGTAAGACAAGGGAGCAAATGAGAACTTCAGTGAAGGGCGCAAATGGGGAGGTGATAACAAGTAGTGGTGATGTGAGAAGGAGATGGAGTGAGTATTTTGAAGGTTTGTTGAATGTGTTTGATGATAGAGTGGCAGATATAGGGTGTTTTGGTCGAGGTGGTGTGCAAAGTGAGAGGGTTAGGGAAAATGATTTGGTAAACAGAGAAGAGGTAGTAAAAGCTTTGCGGAAGATGAAAGCCGGCAAGGCAGCAGGTTTGGATGGTATTGCAGTGGAATCTATTAAAAAAGGGGGTGACTGTATTATTGACTGGTTGGTAAGGTTATTTAATGTATGTATGACTCATGGTGAGGTGCCTGAGGATTGGCGGAATGCGTGCATAGTGCCATTGTACAAAGGCAAAGGGGATAAGAGTGAGTGCTCAAATTTCAGAGGTATAAGTTTGTTGAGTATTCCTGGTAAATTATATGGAGAGGGTGAAAGCATGTACAGAGCATCGGATTGGGGAAGAGCAGTGTGGTTTCAGAAATGGTAGAGGATGTGTGGATCAGGTGATTGCTTTGAAGAATGTATGTGAGAAATACTTAGAAAAGCAAATGGATTTGTATGTAGCATTTATGGATCTGGAGAAGGCATATGATAGAGTTGATAGAGATGCTCTGTGGAAGGTATTAAGAATATATGGTGTGGGAGGCAAGTTGTTATATATATATATATATATATATATATATATATATATATATATATATATATATATATATATATATATATATATATATATATATATATGAGGTTCGAAGTTATAACTTAAGTACTAAGAGCATCATGTGGACTCACAGTAACCATGTGCGATCAAGTGCTCCTGTTGAACTAGTCCGACGAGAGCCATTATGAAGGAAAAAAAAGAGATTCGAACCCGTGTTAATGGTTTCGGATCTTCTGAGCATCGAATCCTTGCCTCATACCTTTCTGTTCAACCTGATGTTTTTGTCCACTTCTTCATGCTGTAGATGTTCTCTTTTTCATCCTTGGGTTTACCTTCTTTTTTTCTTTGGCTTGCATGTAGTGCCAGGGGAGAGGAGGGTGGTAGCAGTGCCGGGGACCTGGGGGGTGGCAGTTGTGCCTGGGAAGGGGAGGGTGGCAGTATTGCTAAGGGAGGGGGTGGTAGCAGAATTGCCAAGGGACGAGGGGTTGACAGAGTTTCCAGGGGAGGTGGTGGTGACTGTAGTGCTAGGGGATCAAGCACCCCTGCTGCCAGGGGTGGGGGTGTTGGCAGCAGTGCCAAGAGAAGGGGGGTTGACAGTAGTGCCATGAGAGGGGGTGGTGGGAGTATTAACAGGGGAGGGGGGGGGGGGTGGCAATAGTACCAGGGGAGGGAAGGGTGGTATCACTGTCACGGGGGGGGGGGGGGGAGGGTGGTAGCAGTGCCAGGAAAGGGGGTGGTGGCAGTTGTTCAATGGTTCGTGGGGTTGACAGTTGTGCCAGGGTAGGGGTGGGTGGCAGTATTACCAGCAGACGGGGGGCAGACAGTAGTGGCAGGGAAGGGGAAGGGGGCAGTAGGGCCAGGGGAAGAAGTAGCGGCAGTAGTGCCAGGGGAGGGGAGGGTGGTAGCAGTGCCAGGGGCCTGGGGGTGGCAGTTGTGCCTGGGGAGGGGAGGGTGGCAGTATTGCTAAGGGAGGGGGTGGTAGCAGAATTGCCAAGGGACGAGGGGTTGACAGGGTTTCCAGGGGAGGTGGTGGTGACAGTAGTACTAGGGGAGGGGGAGGGGGTGGTGGCTGTTGTTCTAGGGGAGGGGAAGGTGTCAACAGTGCCATGGAAGGGTTTGGTGGCAGCAGTGCCAGGGGACGGGGAGTTGAGAGTAGTGCCAGGGGAGGGTAGGGTGGCAGCAGTAGCATGGGAGGGGATGGTGGCAGTAGTGCCAGGGGACGGGGATGTGGTATTAGTTCCAGGGGAGGGGAAGGTGGCAGCAGTGTCAAGAGAAGGTGAGTTGACAGTTGTGCCATGAGAGGGGGTGGTGGAAGTATTAACAGGGGACGGGGGGGGGGCAATAGTGCCAGGGGAGGGAAGTGTGCCATCAGTGCCACGGGAGGGAAGGATGGCAGCAGTGCCAGTGGAGAAGGTGGTGGCAGTAGTGCCAGGGGACGCGGTGTTGACAGTAGTGCCAGGAGAGGGTGTGGTAGCAGTAGTGGCAGGGGAGAGAAGGATATCAGCTATGCGAGGGGAGGGGATGCTGGCACTGCCAGGGGACGGGGTCTTGACAGTAGTGACAGGAGAGGGGGTTGTGGCCGTAATGCCAGGGGACGGGGGGATGGTAGCAATGCCAGGGGAGGTGAGGATTGCAGTAGTGCCAAGGGAGGTAAGGGTGGCAGTAGTGCCATGGGACAGGGTGATGGCAGTAGTGCCAGAGGAGGGCGTGATGGCAGTAGTGGGAGGGGACGGGGAGTTGACAGTAGTGCCAGGGGAGGTAGTGGTGGCAGTTGTGTCAGGGGACGGGGGGGTTGACAGTAGTGTCAGCGGAGGGTGTGGTGGCAGTAGTGCTAGGGGAGGTAATGGTGGAAGTATTGCCAGGGGACGGGGGGTTGACAGCAGTGCCAGAGGAGGTGGTAGTGGCAGTTGTGTGTGGGGACGGGGGTTTAACAGTAGTGTTACGGGAGGGCGTGGTGGCAGTAGTGCTATGGGAGGTGGTCATGGAAGTATTGGCTGAGGACTGGGGGTTGACAGGAATGCCAGAGGAGGTGGTGGTGGCAGTTGTGTCAGGGGACGGGGGTTTGACAGTAGTGTCAGGGGAGGACGTGGTGGCAGTAGTGCTAGAGGAGGTGATGGTGGAAGTATTGCCAGGGGACGTCGAGTTGAGAGTAGTGCCAGGGTAGGGGTTTATGGCAGTAATGCTAGGGGACGGATGGGCGGCAGTAGTGCCAGGGGAGTGGGTGGTTACAGTAGTATCAGGGGAGGTGATGGTGGCAGTAGTGCCAGGGGAGGTGGTGGTGAAAGTATTGCCAGGGGACGGAGAGGTAGCAGCAGTTCCAGGGGAGGGGGTGGTGACAGTACTGCCAAGGGACGGGGAGGTGATGGTGGAAGTATTGCCAGGGGACGTCGGGTTGACAGCAGTGCCAGGGTAGGGGTTGATGGCAGTAATGCTAGGGGAGGGATGGGCGGCAGTAGTACCAGGGGAGTGGGTGGTGACAATAGTGCCAGGAGAGGTGATGGTGTCAGTAGTGCCAGGGGAGGAGGAGGTAGCAGTATTACCAGGGGACAAGGGGGCGGTGGTAGTGCCAGGGGAGGGCAGGGTAGTCGCACTGCCAGGGAAGAGGGTTGGTGGCAGTAGAGCCAGGGGACGGAGTGTTGACAGTAGTGCGCGGGGAGGCGGTGGTAGCAGTGCTGCCAGTGGAGGTGGTGGTGGGAGTATTGCCAGGGGACGGAAGAGTGGCAGTAGTGCCGTGGGAGGGGAGAGTGGCAGTAGTGCCAGGGGATGGGATGCTGGCAGTAGTGCCAGGGGATGGTGGGTTGAGAGTAGTGCCAGGGAAGGGGGTGGCGTGAATATTGCCAGGGGAGATGGTGGTGGAAGTATTGGCACGAGACTGGGGGGCGGCACTAGTGTTTGGGGAGGGGAGTGTGGCAGCTGTGCCAGAGGAAGGGGTAGTAGCAGTAGTGCAAGGGGAGGGGATAGTGGCAATAGTGCCAGGGGATGGGAGAGTGGCAATATTACCATAGGAAGGGAGGGTGGCAATTGTACCAGGGGATGGGGTGATGGAGGTAGTGCAAGGGAACGGGGGTTTGGCAGTAATGGTCGGGGAGATAGAGGGGATGCCACATGGCCGTATCAACCGTGACGTAAAGTTTACCCCAGCTCAGAAGAAGCTGTTGGTAGATATGCTGGTGCGTGCGAAGTGCGAAGTGCAAGAAATACCGTCTGGGTTGGTGGAGGAAAATTTTTCTGCTTTTGTTGACTGTCTTCCTGCTGCTGACCTCCTGCTTTTTCCATAAGACTGGTCCTGGAGCTTCTTCCAGGGACCTGCCAGGGGCCAGGAAGACTAGTGATCTGTTGATGAACAGCTTTAGGAGTAAAGCCGGAATATGAAACTCAGATTGATGACCATGCATTTATCCTACCTCCGTTTTTTTCTCTAAGCATTTTGCTGAACTGGTTATTACAATTGATCGCGTTGCGATCAGGTAATTAATACATTTTGTCCCGATAAGGCCACCCTCACCACACCCTTGTCTCCTTCCCCACTCCCCATCGTTACACCCTCCTAACCACTGACCCTTGATCTAACCATTATAGGTAAGGTCGAAGGTTACCCATTTCCACACATACACACACACACACACACACACACACACACACACACACACACACATCACTCAAAGATAAATCTGTGAATGAAAGGATATTGAATGTAAAAATATAAAGAAGATGGCCAATGGCCTAATTGACATGAGTGTGTCTTTAGAAGATATGATAAAGAAATACATAGTGATAAGTTAGCCCGACTCAGGCCATGTGGACGATAACACCTCAAGAGTCCTATACTGTTAAGGTGCGATGACCTACCTCAGGGATTCTTGATATGAAGCACAAAAGTTTTCTGTTCAATCAGTTGGCTGTTTCTCTCCTGGTGTCTGTCCTCCAGCCATTTCGTTCTGACTGACTGCTCGTTGTCCTCCTGAAGTTCACTGTGTCTTCCGTCTCAGTAGTTGACTGACCTATTCCTCAGCGTCCTTCTTTCCCGCTTCCGTCTACATCCTCTATGTACATCGCTCGTCTCAACTTTCAACTAACCCGTTTCTTTTTGCGTATTTGTGCACTGTCCACCTCCGCTTCGTCCCCTTTTGGCTTATGTCCGCGTCCTTGTTCGTCGCTCATATGACTTACAGCTCTGACTCGTCTCTTCTTTCGGTCTTGTGCACTGCTCACTTCCGACTCGTCTCTCTTTCGTTTATGTCTACTACATCCACTGTGTCCCTCCTTCACTTCGCCCTCAACTCTGTCTTTTCCTCACTGTCCACTTCCCTCTCGTCGCTTTTCCGTTTATGTCTGCACTCTGGTTGTTGTCTGTTCGTCATGGACTTTGGTTCTGGGGGAGGATTCAGTGTCCCTGAAGTTTCGAGGACGGTCGTATCCAGAACTGGTGACGAGGACTTGTAGCCAACTTCATCAAATGACTTCGTCGTCAGCCTGTATCTCATGTCGATCCGTAATCCACCACGGCGTTAGTGGCGTTTAGTATCTTCTGCCCGAGTGTAGAATGGCAGACTTGAATCTCAGGTGCGTATGTGACATCCGTAGAGCAGAAACACATGCATGTGGCACAGCGTCAATACCCTTCCTACATATATATATATATATATATATATATATATATATATATATATATATATATATATATATATATATATATATATGTTTTGGACAATCACATGTTTACCAAATGTCGTCCTAGCTTCGTCTCCTCGATGTATATCCACTTTTACTTATATTTCTCTCTTGATGATGTGATTATTACACGAAAGTGCACTTGGGAACTTATCGTGTTTCATTTTCCCCGTGGACTCAGACGAAATCTTGATCACGCGCAAAATTGTGATCCTTTCCAATATATATATATATATATATATATATATATATATATATATATATATATATATATATATATATATATATATATATATCGTCGTTGCTCTCCCGAAATACGAACGGAGTCTTGTATAATGTCTCGCCATATTTATATTCCCCCCGACAGACTGAGGATGTGTGTGTGTGTGTGTATGTGTGTTGTAGAGTGATGATACGAGTTGCTTCAGAGAGGAAATTACCTGAATGAATTGTGGTTTCACATACATTTTCGAAGGCAACCAGGACGGCTGCGCCATGTTCTAAACTATGTATTCACTTTCACGATGAATTCTTGTACAGCGTTCAGTATTCTGCTCCTCAGTGTTTATAATCTAAACACGCATAGTATATATATATATATATATATATATATATATATATATATATATATATATATATATATATATATATATCCCTGGGGATAGGTGAGAAAGAATACTTCCCACGCATTCCTCACGTGTCGTAGAAGGCGACTAAAGGGGACGGGAGCGGGGGGCCAGAAACCCTCCCCCTCCTTGTACTTTAACTTTCTAAAAGGGGAAACAGAAGAAGGAGTCACGCGGGGAGTGCTCATCCTCCTCGAAGGCTCAGATTGGGGTGTCTAAATGTGTGTGGATGTAACCAAGATGAGAAAAAAGGAGAGATAGGTAGTATGTTTGAGAAAAGGAACCTGGATGTTTTGGCTCTGAGTGAAACGAAGCTCAAGGGTAAAGGGGAAGAGTGGTTTGGGAACGTCTTGGGAGTAAAGTCAGGGGTTAGTGAGAGGACAAGAGCAAGGGAAGGAGTAGCTCTACTCCTGAAACAGGAGTGGTGGGAGTGTGATAGAGTGTAAGAAATTAACTCTAGATTGATATGGGTAAAACTGAAAGTTGATGGAGAGAGAGATGGGTGATTATTGGTGCATATGCATTTGGGCATGAGAAGAAAGATCATGAGAGGCAAGTGTTTTGGGAGCAGCTGAATGAGTGTGTTAGTAGTTTTGATGCACGAGATCGGGTTGTAGTGATGGGTGATTTCAATGCAAAGGTGAGTAATGTGGCAGTTGAGGGAACAATTGGTATACATGGGGTGTTCAGTGTTGTAAATGGAAATGGTGAAGAGCTTGTAGATTTATGTGCTGAAAAAGGACTGGTGATTGGGAATACCTGGTTTAAAAAGAGACATACATAAGTATACGTATGTAAGTAGGAAAGATGGCCAGAGAGCGTTATTGGGTTACGTGTTAATTGATAGGCGCGCGAAAGAGAGACTTTTGGATGTTAATGTGCTGAGAGGTTCAACTGGAGGGATGTTTGATCATTATCTTGTGGAGGCGAAGGTGAAGATTTGTAGAGGTTTACAGAAAAGAAGAGAGAATGTTGGGGTTAAGAGAGTGGTGAGAGTAAGTGAGCTTAGGAAGGAGACTTATGTGAGAAGGTACCAGGAGAGACTGAGTAGAGAATGGAAAAAAGTGAGAACAAAGGAGGTAAGGGGAGTGGGGGAGGAATGGGATGTATTTAGGGAAGCAGTGATGGCTTGCGCAAAAGATGCTTGTGGCATGAGAAGCGTGGGAGGTGGGTTGATTAGAAAGGGTAGTGAGTGGTGGGATGAAGAAGTAAGATTATTAGTGAAAGAGAAGGGAAATAATGCAAATGAGTGGGAGATGTATAAAAGAGAGAGACAGGAGGTCAAGAGAAAGGTGCAAGAGGTGAAAAAGAGGGCAAATGAGAGTTGGGGTGAGAGAGTATCATTAAATTTTAGGGAGAATAGAAAGATGTTTTGGAAGGAGGTAAATAAACTGCGTAAGACAAGGGAACAAATGGGAACTTCAGGGAAGGGGGCTAATGGGGAGGTGATAACAAGTAGTGGTGATGTGAGAAGGAGATGGAGTGAGTATTTTGAAGGTTTGTTGAATGTGTTTGATGATAGAGTGGCAGAAATAGGGTGTTTTGGTCGAGGTGGTGTGCAAAGTGAGAGGGTTTGGGAAAATGATTTGGTAAACAGAGAAGAGGTAGTAAAAGCTTTGCGGAAGATGAAAGCCGGCATGGCAGCGGGTTTGGATGGTATTGCAGTGGAATCTATTAAAAAAGGGGGTGACTATATTGTTGACTGGTTGGTAAGGTTATCTAATGCATATATAATTCATGGTGAGGTGCCTGAGATTGGAGGAATGCTTGCATAGTGCCATTGTACAAAGGCAAAGGGGACAAAAGTGAGTGCTCAATTTACAGAGGTATAAGTTTGTTGAGTATTCATGGGAAGGTATATGGGAGGATATTGATTGAGAGGGTGAAGGCGTGTACAGAGCATCAGATTGGGGAAGAGCAGTGTGGTTTCAGAAGTGATAGAGGATGTGTGGATCAGGTGTTTGCTTTGAAGAACGTATGTGAGAAATACTTAGAAAAGCAAATGGATTTGTATGTAGCATTTATGGATCTGGAGAAGGCATATGATAGAGTTGATAGAGATGCTCTGTGGAAGGTATTAAGAATATATGATGTGGGAGGCAAGTTGTTAGAAGCAGTGAAAAGTTTTTATCGAAGCTGTAAGGCATGCGTACGTGTAGGAAGAGAGGAAAGTGATTGGTTCTCAGTGAATGTAGGTTTGCGGCAGGGGTGTTCGATGTCTCCATGGTTGTTTAATTTGTTTATGGATGGGGTTGTTAGGGAGGTGAATGCAAGAGTTTTGGAAAGGGGGGCAAGTATGCAGTCTGTTGTGGATGAGAGATCTTGGGAAGTGAGTCAGTTGTTGTTCGCTGATGATACAGCGCTGATGGCTGATTCATGTGAGAAACTGCAGAAGCTGGTGACTGAGTTTGGTAAAGTGTGTGAAAGAAGAAAGTTGAGAGTAAATGTGAATAAGAGCAAGGTTATTAGGTACAGTAGGGTTGAAGGTCAAGTCAATTGGGAGGTAAGTTTGAATGGAGAAAAACTGGAGGAAGTTAAGTGTTTTAGATATCTGGGAGTGGATTTGGCAGGGGATTGAACCATGGAAGCG
Source organism: Panulirus ornatus (assembly GCF_036320965.1). Lineage (NCBI taxonomy): Eukaryota > Metazoa > Arthropoda > Malacostraca > Decapoda > Palinuridae > Panulirus > Panulirus ornatus. Next base: position 7,185,327 of record NC_092257.1, read on the forward strand.
GAAGTGAGTGATAAGGTGGGGGAGGGGGCGAAAATTCTGGGAGCGTTGAAGAATGTGTGGAAGTCGAGAACTTTATCTCGGAAAGCAAAAAGGGGTATGTTTGAAGGAATAGTGGTTCCAACAATGTTGTATGGTTGCGAGGCGTGGGCTATGGATACAGTTGTGCGCAGGAGGGTGGATGTGCTGGAAATGAGATGTTTGAGGACAATGTGTGGTGTGAGATGGTTTGATCGAGTAAATAATAATAGGGTAAGAGAGATGTGCGGTAATAAAAAGAATGTGGTTGAGAGAGCAGAGGAGGGTGTTTTGAAGTGGTTTGGTCACATGGAATTCTTCCAGCCAATCATTGTGCATTCCCACCGCTAATCGCGTTTTTCTTAATATTTGCTAGCGCTGAACAATTCCGAGTCCCGGATGATAAACTATTTTTTTTCCTGTTTGTTGGGAAATTTATTTCCCGTAATTGGCCCCCAACACGTTCGCACTTCTCGTGCAAGGCAGGTTGAAACGCGACGCGGATTCTGGTAAAAATATCTACCTTTGGATAACGTCCACAGCATGTCCAATTACCTAAGTACTGTCCATTGCATTCTACGCTTTATGAGAAAGTATATTTGACGCACATTCCACGTAGGCTTTGAAAGAAAGTACATTTGACGAGCGATGGGATTTAAGAATGAATTAGCGTTTTAAATCTGAACTTTGTGGGACTGGGCTTTCACACACCTATACCACTGTTGAGAGATGAGGCTTTTCACAACTACACCAGTCGGGAAAAATTAAGCTTTTACACAATTGCACCAAACACATAAGCTTTTATACAATTACGCCATACACGTAGGCTTTTATACAACTACATAAAACACAAAGCTTTAACCCAACTACACCAAAAAAAAAGTTTATACACACATCACCAAACACAAGGCTTTTTTACACAACTATACCAAACACGAAGTCATTTACAAAACTAAACCAAACATGAAGTCATTTACACAACTACACCAAACAAAAAAGGCTTTTACATAACTATATCTGACACGATTGTAAATCTTGGAGCCATAAGTCTTCAAAACAACCCACAAATTCTTACAGACTTTAGAGTGACTAGGCAGGCAATCAAACGAAAACACTAACACCATCCCTGCATAATCTGTAGCAACCAGGCTCTGAATTAAACAATATACAAGACACTCCCTTAGTATTTCATACCAACTAGCTACGCTTATCTACAAACTGTGGGCGAAAACACCATGCATGGAGGACTGATTTGCCTGAGGACACACACACGCACACACACACACACACAAGCCCAGTGGAGATTATGGACGCAATGGGAAAAAAATACAAGGACAATAGAGATTGAAGAGACAATGGGAAAAAATACAGACGAAACGACCTTTAAACCAGTACCAAGGCTGGGGAAAACAAATGTCCTAACTGGATATGTGTATCATCAAGGAAAAGGCTATCGCTCTGTGCCTTTTAAATGACACCAGTGAATAAAAAAAAAAAACGAGCTTGGGATATGCTTCCTTAGACTAACTTTACCTAACCTAGTCTACCGTAAACAAAGCAGTGGCTATTGTACCGTGCCTTTTAAATGACACCAAATGATAAAAGAAAGAGCCACACACAGCGACCGGGGTATTCTTCTCCAACCTACAATAACCATGCCTAGCCTAACTTACCCTACCTTAACTTAGCCTAGCTCGCCACCCTACGAGCTATGACGACATTCCTTCATAATCCAACATTACGTAAAGCAATAATCATCATGAATTATTAATATTGCTCTGCGACAAATGTTAAGGATGGGTGTGGACTGTGCCCTAATGATGTAGTTAGTTTTTTTTTTACCTATTCCACCAGGAGCGAGAGTTTTCCATCGCTGAAATACTTTGCATGACGAAAACATCGAAAGAAACACTATGGTGCCATTGCGATGCACAAGGCTATTGAAGAAGGATGGCAGAAACTGTTAGTAATATCAATCCTGTCAGTAAGACAGGAGTACGGGAGAGGGGTGTGTGTGTGTGTAATGGCAGCCCCTTGAGCACGCCAGCACAACACTTTAAAGCACAACGGTACGACTCTTGGGTAGGATGGATGGGGCCTGGCCTCCTAGGACCAACGTAGCCAAGCGTCATAAGAGCCACGCTCAAGGGTCGTAACGCCACGCTCAAGGGTTGTAACCGCCACGCTCAAGGGGCGTCACGTCATGCTCAAGGGTCGTCTCGGTAGGTTGAAGGGCTGCCGAAGACATTTTGCGGTGGTGATCAACTCCGTCATATCTGGGAACACTTAATGCACGTCATTCGTTAAATTCTACGCCCAACAAGCAAACTGAGAGTCGGCCACATACGTATGTACACAGGCGGAATTCCACACCGCCTCCCACCAAAAACCTTTGTCATGGGGGCCATGTGAGAGAGCCCAGGCTGGCGAGATTGCCTGCAGAATCTATCAAAAGTCGCAGGCTATCAAAACCTCCCTCTTCTGTCAAGCTGTGTTGACGAGGAGAGAGAGAGAGAGAGAGAGAGAGAGAGAGAGAGAGAGAGAGAGAGAGAGAGAGAGAGAGAGAGAGAGAGAGAGAGAGCTCATACTGAGCCCTCCAGTTTAGGGTGACACGTTACTTACATCTCGTGCATTATATTTCACCCCTGCGTTGATATATGGGGCAAACTTTCCAACCAGCCCAATGAATTCAAATCTTAGCCGCCTGAGGGAAGGTCTCTCTCTCTCTCTCTCTCTCTCTCTCTCTCTCTCTCTCTCTCTCTCTCTCTCTCTCTCTCTCTCTCTCTCTCTCGCGGGGCGCTCGTCTTACCACACAACTGACTGGAGGTCAGAGAAAGAATCATGTCTCCCTCAAGGACCTGCTGTACGCTAGCTTGACTCAAATCCCTGGTATTTTCCCATGAGAGGGACAAAGATGGGAGCCGGGGTTTCGCCAGCCCGCTCACGCGCTACCTGACTCAATTATAGGTGTCTCAAGGACGCCACCCACCCATCACCCTCACAGTTCCTCCTCCTCCACCCACCTATCACCCTTACAGTTCCTCCCCCTCCTCCTACTCCTCCGCCCACCCATCACCCTCACAGTTCCTCCTACCCACCCAACCATCACCCTTACAGTTCCTCCACCTCTATCCACCCACCGCCCTCACAATCTGTCTTCCTCCACTATCTTCATAGCCTATCCTTCATCCACCCACCCACTGTCATTCCAGTCTGTCCTCCTCCACCCACCCACCACCCACAGTCAGTCTTCTACCCTAACAACAACCTTACAGTGTCTTCCACCCACCCACCCACCATCCTCACAGTCTGACCTCACCCATCCACCTACTACCCTCACAGTCAGTACTCATCCACCCTCACATCTCACAACCCTCCACTATATTGGTTTCGGACGTATTTTACCCCCACTGCTGGGTCTAGCACCTTACCTTACCTTACGTATACCTTACGATGGTCTGGGAGGTCTTCTACCCCCCACGGCTGGGTCTGGAACCTTGCCTTACGTATACCTTACGATGGTTTGGGAGGTCTTCTACCCCCCAACGGCTGGGTCTGGGCCCTTCTCTTACGTATTTCTGACGATGGTTCCAGAAATCTAACCCTACACTGTGGTCTCCGACCAAGCCGTTGTGTTGCTCCTCTGCTCTCGGTCAGGCTTTTGCAGACCACTGCTTAGAAAGCCTACGCATCCACCACTTCACATATGTCCTCTCTCCACGCACGACACACCACCCCTCACCTGCTCTCTCTCTCTCTCTCTCTCTCTCTCTCTCTCTCTCTCTCTCTCTCTCTCTCTCTCTCTCTCTCTCTCTCTCTCTCTCTCTCAGAATGACCCACCCGACTTAAAAAAGTAAGGACGTTCTTAAATTGGAGGCAGTGCTGCGAAGAGCAAGTAAATTGCCCTCCCCTCCCTGAGTACCAAACCATATGAGGAAAGACTGCGAGAATCAAATCTGCTCTCCCTAAGCAAGAGGCGCTCATCCGAGGCAAATTAACAGAATATTTCAAATCACTTATATGATTCAACAATGATATTGAACATTTCTTCCCTTTTTTACGGTAGCGCCAGCATTACCGACGAGAGAAAATGACTTGAAACTTAAAAAGGTCATCTAGTTAATCTGGACTTTACTGATGCATGGAATAAGCTCCCAGACAATGATGTTCAAACTCTGGCTTGATCATCACTTGTCACTCTCCGGTACTGAATGATACAATTCATCATCACGCATTGGTATGTCATATGCTACCTTCTCAACCACTGATCTCTCCCTAGTAATGTTGCGGGATCATACTAAACACGGATTAACCCACGTCACCTGCTTTGAGAGAGTGATTCAAGAATTACTGTCTCGTTCCTCAACATTAGGAATAATATGGGCATGGTTAAGTCGAGAGGCTGGAGCTCAAGTTTATCCTTAGTATTGCCTATATAACAAAAAATGAAGGGATAGGCACAACATATCCATGTTCATTCTACCTTCTGACTTTCCTATAAAAAATTTCCTCCAAGCTAACTAATCCTGCAAGGTATTCTTTTTTCCACCAGTTTGCCTGCCGCTGTGTGCTAGAGGGAGTGGAGGGTGGAGAGAGAGCCTTTGCTTTGCTATCCTTTTCTTCTACTGCTTACATGGGGGCCTTTTCTTTCTTTCGATGGGACCACCTTGGGTAAGTCTCTCTCTCTCTCTCTCTCTCTCTCTCTCTCTCTCTCTCTCTCTCTCTCTCTCTCTCTCTCTCTCTCTCTCCCCTACCCTCTAAAATACATCACGCCCCCTCTAAACCCTTTTCCTCCAGTAAACGCCGACCAATTGTAACCTCTTATGGATAAGTGGGTGAGCAATAAAGACCAGCCTTCCAGATCCACTTCCATCGCCGGGAACTAATAAAGGTATATCATCACCCCCCACCCACTCTATTCCGTGGCCGGAGAGGAAATCCCGTTTCAATTAGCAGCGGCGGTGGAATACGATAATACGAGGGTGATTGAGGGGATTGGAAGGGAGGTAGGATGTATTGTACAGCACTCCTGTGGGTCGGGCGGACGCTGGAATACGTCCAGCACGGCAGGGACGGACTCGAACAGCCTGGGTGCAGTAGGGGGCGGTAGAAGCGCTGGAACGCGTCAGACGCGGTGGTGGGGACGGCGCTAAAACACGTCCGGTGTGGCAGGGACCGACGCTGAAAGCACCTCAGATGCGACAGGGACGGATACCGGAATACGTCTGGTGTGGCATGGACGAAGGCTAAAAAAACACACATCTGGCGCGGCAGGGACGACGCTGGAACATGTCCAGCGCGTCAGGAACGACGGCAGAACACGTCCTGCGCGTCAGGGACGACGGCAGAACAAGCCCTGTGCATCAGGGACGACGGTAGAACACGTCCTGCGCGGGGGGGATGGAGAGCCGCTCGATTGCAGCGGGGGACGAAGGCACGCGAGCACGGTCTGGGTTCTTGTAAGGCGAGACCCTCATCAAACACACGACGCCTTCTCCCCCTTCCTCCCTCCAACCTCACCGCCACAACCACAAGAATCTCACCACCACCTCAGCAACACTACCTACCCCATGCAACTCGCCATCGTCGCACACCCTCAGCCTTCAAGTACGTCCAAGTCTCCACCTTGCGCTGCACTGTATTTACACTCCACCCTCGCTTACGTATACGTAACAACACTTTCAAACACTGTCAAGTGCCTGTGATGTTGTGCCCACGCCTTAGCAGCCTCGGGCTGGAAATAGATTAAACGAAACACACCAACAAACCAATGCAACAGGCCTCAAGATGCCGTCGGGTCGACTTCACGACACACGCACTTCGCCAACAAAACATCCACCTCTCACTAGATAACGATATGTACCAATTTCACCTTCTCTTCCTGATCCGTGTCTTCTCCCATCATGATTTTAGCCTATTTTCTAATTCATATTCCCCCTTCCACACATCAACAACCCACCACTCTAATCCCATCCCTATTTCTTTAACCATCACCCTCAAACAGAATCTTCCCCATTTACAGTTAGTTTCCTACATTCACATAATTCCTCTCCCCTCCACGCCTATCATCCCCTTAGATATACTTCACAAACCCACTTAAACCTTCATCCACTTTAACACCACAAATTCAACACACGTCATCCAGCACAGCAAATTTGCAAACATTGTACCCAGCAATATCTTGACCAATAAAGTAAATCCTTATAAATTTCTGACCCTCAATAAAATGTCCAAGGGCCGCACTCCGCATGCACCTCGAGACAGACACATAAGGAAGGTCATGAGACACGAGACGAGGTCAGTCCGACATATCACGTCGCCGTCAAAGTTGAGAGGCAGGCTGTGCTGAGGGAGGGAAGGTCGGTGGTCATACAGGCGAGCGTCTGAGGCTGTCAAGAGCCACCACGGCCGCAGTAACGGTGCTCGAACGACGAAGTGGAAGGACTGTCATAGACGAAACACGACACAACCGCGCCCCAGTACCCTACTGGGAAAGTATGCCCTCACTCCTCACTTAACCCTCGCAATCAGCCTCCACATCACAGTGAATTTACGCACCATGCTACCTCGAGATAATAAAAACTCTACTGACCAATATATTCCTTGAAATATTTCTAGGTGTCCACACAGCTACATGAACATGTCTCCAAATAAACAATATCACTATCACTTTCTCAATCTCAGTGTTGAACAATACATGAGACAAACGCACAGGATGGAACTGCTGGTTGGGAAGGCGCCAAACCATACACACACATCTTCAAGGTCGGCGGGAGGTGGTTGACGGCGTTGGTGTAGGTTATCCTTCGTGTCACGGTGGTATGGCACGGGAGGGAGGAGCTACGGTACCAGACCACCATTCATTAGTCACCCTAAGATACCTCCTAACCTCCCTGTCTGGCCGCCAGGCGTTGTTGCTCCCTTACCAACCACCCTCCCATGGGATAAGGAGATTCTCCACACTCGTCACCAACTCTTCGAAAACTACTTAATGGCCTCAATAATCAAGCTACTGTACAAAGATCTTTTTTTTTTAACGTCTATGAATACACAATAAAAAAAAAGTGTAAGATATTCTGAGGCCGGGCGATGGAATTTGTGATTCGAAGCCACTTCAACAGAAATTGAGCGCTGGGGCAACTGGTACATCCCAGGGAGGCAACGTAGGTGTGATGCAAGTGATATCCACGAAGAGGGCACCCTACCTGACAGACAGCGTTCCCTTGCCCTGCTTATTGGACGAGCCTCGGCCTTGGGGCTGCGACCATGGCAGCGTTGTCATTATTCTATTACGAGGAATGATCCACTGTCTCGGGCGTGTAGCCTAGCCCTCATCACTCTCACACCTGTAGCGAAGCCTCGCCCTGACAACGGCGTGCAGCGCAAAACATATCGCAAATCATTACGTTGAATTTACATAGGGAATTCTTTACGGAACACTGCACAGATACTGCTATCAGTGGTCCACAGCCATTCCCAAATATAATAAACTGAAGTCCGATGAAATTACTTTGGGAACGCTATTGCTGGTTCACAGCTGGTGCACACAACATTATCGCACACGATACAGGGAAGTCCATCATCGGATTTACTTTCGCAGCGCTATAATAAATGATGCTACAGCTAGTTTACAGCCGATGTTCATAACCTGCACACATACCGCATTGGATAAACTGAAACACAATGGATTTACTGAAGGAATGCTAAAAACTGATGGTTCAAGGCCCATGTTCGGTCCCTACCTTAAGCCCTGTCACCTGATCATAAAAAAAAACGTTTTATAAGCGTCTTCGTTTCTTGTTTATATGGTCTCCAAGATGCTACGTCCTAAAATATCATTTATAGGGAAAATTACACCAATTTACGTGATGTAGACGTTCCCGTCCACAACCAACGTGTCATTCATTATCCCTGAATGTGACCAAGAGCCCAGAACGACCGCAGCCGGGGTGGGCTTCGGGTACGGCTGGGGCGCCCGTCATGACCGAGCCTCCGGCAAGGTCGCCCGTCACCGCTCTGGCTCCTTCCTGGCGAGAGCTAACTGCACACTCGCCCACGCTACCTTCAAACATGTCCTATGACTCCCCCCCTCCTGCTCACAACCTAACTCAGAATTTGCCCTGCACTGCTAAACATCAGCTGAATTTAATCCACTCATCCATATCTGATCTACACATACACCTGGTCTGAAATGCTAATTACATCAATGCAGTAACATCTCTTCGCGTATTGTCACATAGCAATAAAACAGTAATTCGCACAACACAACCAATAAAGGATAAATAATAAGCCATCTCCCAGTCATTTGCACTACTTCCCTGCAAGAATCGTCCAAACACCTCTCTCTTCTCTTTCAGTAACTACCTTCCTTCTTCATCTCAATACTCACTACCCTTTCTGATCTGCCCACCTCCTGTTTTTCTCATGCCACATGCATCTTTTGTGCAAGCTATCACTGTTTCCCTAAATACATTCCATTTCTCGTCCACTCCCCTCGCGTCATGTGCTCTCACCTTTTGATATTCTACACTTAACCTCTCCCGGTACTTCCTCATACAAATATCCTTTCCAAGCTCACTTACTCTCACCAATCTCTTCTCCCCAATATTATCTCTTCTTTTCTGGAAACTCCTACAAATCTTCACCTTCGCCTCCACAACAAAGTGATCAGGCATCCCTCCAGCTACCCCTCTCAGGATATTAACATCCGAAAGTTTCTCTTTTACACGCCTATCAATCAATTAACACGTAATCCAATAACCCCCTTTGACCATCTCTCATACATATACTTATGTATATCTCTCTTTTTAAACCAGGTATTCCCAATCACCAGTCCATTTTCAGCACAAAAATCCACAAGCTCTTCATCATGTCCATTTACAATACTGAACACCCCATGTAGACCAATTATACCCTCAACTGCCACATCAATCACCTTCGTATTTAAATCACCCATTACTATAACCTGCTCTTATGCATCACAGTTGCTTACACACTCACTCAGCTGCTCCCAAAACACTTGCCTCTAATAATCTTTATTCTCATGAAGAAATAATCACCCATCTCTCTCCATTCACTTTCCGTTTTACCCATATTAATCTAGAATTTACTTTTTTACACTCTCACACACTACCACAACTCCTGCTTCAGTAGTGCTACTCCTTTAGTTCTTGTCCTTTCTCCAACCCTTGACTTTACTCCCAAGACATTCCCAAACCACTCTTCCCCTTTACCACTGAGCCTTTTTTCTTCAGATCCAAAACATCTATCTATCTATCTATCTATCTATCTATCTCTCCTTTCTTCTCATCTTGTTACATCCACACACACTCAGACACCCCAATCTTAGCCTTCGAGGAGGATGGGTACTCTTCGCTTGACTCCTGTTTCCGTACGACACGCGGGGAATACATGGGAAGTATTCTTTCTCCCCTATCCCCAGGGATATATGTGTGCATTTCAGAATACATGTGTGAGAAAGGACGGAGAATTGAGTAAAAGTTTCAGTATATACGTGGGTATAATGTCACGTTGGCTTTTTAACATATATAAGTATATAGTGATAACACATACGAAAGGAAAGCTAGGGAAAGGAGATGCAGAGATGGAGTGTAACGGAGCCTGTTTTCGGATGATACTGTGTTTCAGAAGGTTGTAGGTACGAGTTTTAATTGAAATGAGATTTAGAATTGAGTAGTGGTGTTTGGAAGGAAACAGAGTTTCTCACCCGAATCAGCCATCAACGTTGTATCATCAGCGAATAACAACTGACTCACTTCCCAAGCCATCTCATCCACAACAGATTGTATACTTGCCCCTCTCTCCAAAAATTTTCATTCACCTCCCTAACAACTCAATCCATAAAAAAATTAAACTATGGAGACATCATGCACCTTTGCGTGATATAATAATAATAGTAATAATAATGATGATGATAATGATAATAATAATGATAATAACAACAACGTGGTCATACATTTGGCGCTGGACGTGTTCCTGCTTCTGGGGTTGGAAGAGGCCCTGCAGCCGTGACGGCCGGAGATGGAAGCGACCATTCTGCCAGGGGTGGTAGTGGTCCTGCTTTTGGGGCTGGAAGAGGCCTTGCAGCCGTGACGGCCGAAGCTGGAAGCTGGACGTGATCCCGTGCTTGAGCCTGCTCTTGGTGCTCGACGTGGTCCTGATGTTGGGGCTTAACCTGGTGCTGCTGTTGGGGCTGGACGTGGTCCTGCTGTTGGGGCTTGACGTGGTCCAGCTGCAGAGGTGGCAGTGATAACAGTGTCCGGAGTGGTGGCAGTAGTGTTAGGGGAGGTGGTGGGGGCAGTAGTGCCAGGGGAGGGGAGGGTGGTAGTAGTGCCAGGGGAAGAGGTGATGGTAGTAGTGTCAGGGAAGGGGACGGTGGCAGCAGTGCCAGCGGATGGTGGGGTGGCAGTGTTGCCATGGAAAGGGAGGGTGGGTGCATTGCGAGAAGAGAGGGTGGTGGCGGTTTTGCCAGTGGACGGGGGTTTGACAGTAGTGCCAAGGGAGGGAGTGGTGGCAGTAGTGCCAGGGGAGGGGGTGTTGGCAGTAGTGCCAGGGAAGGGGAGGATGGCAGCAGAGCCAGGGAAGGGGGTGGTGGCAGTAGTTCATGGGGACGGGGTGTTGACAGTAGTGCCAGGGTAGGGGTGGGTGGCAGTATTACCAGCGGACGGGGGGCGGACAGTAGTGGCAGGGGAGGGGAAGGAGGCAGTAGTGCCAGGGGAGGGGAGGGTGTCGGCAGTGCCAGGGGCCTGGGGGTGGCAGTTGTGCCTAGGGAGGGGAGGGTGACAGTATTGCCAAGATAGGGGGTGGTACCAGAATTGTCAAGGGACGGGGGGTTGACAGAGTTTCCAGGGGAGGTGGTGGTGACAGTAGTGCTAGGCGAGGGGGTGGTGTCTTTTGTTCTAGTGGAGGGGAGGGTGTCAACATTGCCAGGGAAGGGGTTGGTGGCAGCATTGCCAGGGGACGGGGGGTTGAGAGTAGTGCCAGGGGAGGGGAGAGTGGCAGCAGTGCCATGGGAGGGGATGGTGGCAGTAGTGCCAGGGGACGGGGATGTCGTATTAGTTCCAGGGGAGGGGAAGGTGGCAGCAGTGCCAGGGGTGTGGGTGTTGGCAGCAGTGCCAAGAGAAGGGGGGTTGACACTAGTGCCATGAGAGGAGGTGGTGGAAGTATTAACAGGGGACGGGGGGTGGCAATAGTGCCAGGGGAGGGAAGGGTGGTATCAGCACCAACGAAGGGGAGGGTGGCAGCAGTGCCAGTGGAGGAGATTGTGGCAGTAGTGCCAGAGGGCGAGGGGTTTACAGTCGTGCCAGGAGAGGATGTGGTGGCAGCAATGCCAGGGTAGGTGAGGGTTGCAGCAGTGCCAAGGGAGGGGAGGGCGGCAGTAGTGCCAGGGGAGAGGGTGATGGCAGTAGTGCCAGAGGAGAGCGTGATGGCAGTAGTGCCAGGGGAGAGGATGATGGCAGGCTTGCCAGAGGAGGGCATGATGGCAGTAGTGGGAGGGGACGGGGAGTTAACAGTAGTGCCAGAGGAGGTGGTAGTGGCAGTTGTGTGTGGGGACGGGGGTTTGACAGTAGTGTAAGGGGAGGGCGTGGTGGCAGTAGTGCTAGGGGAGGTGATGGTGGAAGTATTGCCAGGGGACGTCGGGTTGACAGTAGTGCCAGGGTAGGGGTTTGTGGCAGTAATGCTAGGGGACGGATGGGCGGCAGTAGTGCCAGGGGAAGGGAGGGTGGCAGCATTGCGAGGGGAGAGGGTGGTGGCAGTATTGCCAGTGGACGGGGGTTTGACAGTAGTGCCAAGGTAGGGAGTGGTGGCAGTAGCGCCAAGGGAGGGGATGGTGGCAGTAGTGCCAGGAGAGGGGGTGGTGGCAGTAATGCCAGGGGACGGGGGGATGGCAGCAATGGGTGCAGCAGTGCCAAGGGAGGGGAGGGTGGCAGTAGTGCCAGGGGAGAGGGCGATGGCAGTGCCAGGGTAGGGGTTTATGGCAGTAATGCTAGGGGACGGATGGGCGGTAGTAGTGCCAGGGGAGTGGGTGATGACAGTAGTGCCAGGTGAGGTGATGGTGGCAGTAGTGCCAGGGGAGGTGGTGGTGGAAATATTGCCAGGGGACGGAGAGGTAGCACCAGTTCAAGGGGAGGGGGTGGTGACAGTACTGCCAAGAGACTAGGAGGTGATGGTGGAAGTATTGCCAGGGGACGTCGGGTTGACGGTAGTGCCAGGGTAGGGGTTGGTGGAAGTAATATCACGGGACGGGGGGATGGCAGCAATGCCAGGGTAGGTGAGGGTTGCAGCAGTGCCAAGGGAGGGGAGGGTGGCAGTAGTACCAGGGGAGAGGGTGATGGCAGTGCCAGGGTATGGATTTGTGGCAGTAATGCTAGGGGACGGATGGGCGGCAGTAGTGCCAGGGGAGTGGGTGGTTACAGTAGTATCAGGGGAGGTGATGGTGGCAGTAGTGCCAGGGGAGGTGGTGGTGGAAGTATTGCCAGGGGACGGAGAGGTAGCACCAGTTCAAGGGGAGGGGGTGGTGACAGTACTGCCAAGGGACGAGGAGGTGATGGTGGAAGTATTGCCAGGGGACGTCGGGTTGACGATAGTTCCAGGGTAGGGGTTGGTGGCAGTAATGCTAGGGGACGGATGGGCGGCAGTAGTGCTATGGGAGTGGGTGGTGACAATAGTGCCAAGGGAGGTGATGGTGGCAGTAGTGCCAGGGGAGGAGGTGGTGGCAGTATTGCCAGGGGACAAGGTAGGTGCGGGAGTGCCTGGGGAGGGCAGTCTAGTCGCACTGCCAGGGAAGGGGGTGATGGCAGTAGAGCCAGGAGACGGAGTGTTGACAGTATCGCGAGGGGAGGCGGTGGTAGCAGTATTGCCAGTGGAGGTGGTGGTGGGAGTATTGCCAGGGGAAGGAAGAGTGGCAGTAGTGGCATGGGAGGGGAGAGTGGCAGCAGTGCCAGGGGATGGGATACTGGCAGTAGTGCCAGGGGATGGTGGGTTGACAGTAGTGCCAGGGGATGGTGCATTGACAGTAGCCCCAGGGGATGGTAGGTTGACAGTAGTGCCAGGGGAGGGGTTGGTGTGAGTAGTGCCAGGGGAGATGGTGGTGGAAGTATTGGCACGGGAATGGGGGGCGGCAGTAGTGCTTGGGGAGCGGAGGGTGGCAGCAGTGCCAGGGTAGGGGAGGGTGACAGCTGTGCCAGAGGAGTGGGTAGTGGCAGCAGTGCCAGGGGAGGGGGTGGTGGCAATAGTGCCAGGGGACGGGAGAGTGGCAATATTACCAGAATAAGGGAGGGTGGCAATTGTGCCAGGGGATGGGGGAGAGAGAGAGAGAGAGAGAGAGAGAGAGAGAGAGAGAGAGAGAGAGAGAGAGAGAGAGAGAGAGAGAGAGAGAGAGAGAGAGAGAGAGAGAGAGTTGAATCTGTGAATGTGTGATGGTTGGTACCTGAAATTTGTCTCATGACAGTTTAAGAGCTTGTTCGTATGATAATAATGATAATAATGATAATAATGATAATAATGATAATAATGATAATAATGATAATAATGATAATAATGATAATAATGATAATAATGATAATAATGATAATAATGATAATAATGATAATAATGATAATAATGATAATAATGATAATAATGATAATAATGATAATAATGATAATAATGATAATAATGATAATAATGATAATAATGATAATAATGATAATAATGATAATAATGATAATAATGATAATAATGATAATAATGATAATAATGATAATAATGATAATAATGATAATAATGATAATAATGATAATAATGATAATAATGATAATAATGATAATAATGATAATAATGATAATAATGATAATAATGATAATAATGATAATAATGATAATAATGATAATAATGATAATAATGATAATAATGATAATAATGATAATAATGATAATAATGATAATAATGATAATAATGATAATAATGATAATAATGATAATAATGATAATAATGATAATAATGATAATAATGATAATAATGATAATAATGATAATAATGATAATAATGATAATAATGATAATAATGATAATAATGATAATAATGATAATAATGATAATAATGATAATAATGATAATAATGATAATAATGATAATAATGATAATAATGATAATAATGATAATAATGATAATAATGATAATAATGATAATAATGATAATAATGATAATAATGATAATAATGATAATAATGATAATAATGATAATAATGATAATAATGATAATAATGATAATAATGATAATAATGATAATAATGATAATAATGATAATAATGATAATAATGATAATAATGATAATAATGATAATAATGATAATAATGATAATAATGATAATAATGATAATAATGATAATAATGATAATAATGATAATAATGATAATAATGATAATAATGATAATAATGATAATAATGATAATAATGATAATAATGATAATAATGATAATAATGATAATAATGATAATAATGATAATAATGATAATAATGATAATAATGATAATAATGATAATAATGATAATAATGATAATAATGATAATAATGATAATAATGATAATAATGATAATAATGATAATAATGATAATAATGATAATAATGATAATAATGATAATAATGATAATAATGATAATAATGATAATAATGATAATAATGATAATAATGATAATAATGATAATAATGATAATAATGATAATAATGATAATAATGATAATAATGATAATAATGATAATAATGATAATAATGATAATAATGATAATAATGATAATAATGATAATAATGATAATAATGATAATAATGATAATAATGATAATAATGATAATAATGATAATAATGATAATAATGATAATAATGATAATAATGATAATAATGATAATAATGATAATAATGATAATAATGATAATAATGATAATAATGATAATAATGATAATAATGATAATAATGATAATAATGATAATAATGATAATAATGATAATAATGATAATAATGATAATAATGATAATAATGATAATAATGATAATAATGATAATAATGATAATAATGATAATAATGATAATAATGATAATAATGATAATAATGATAATAATGATAATAATGATAATAATGATAATAATGATAATAATGATAATAATGATAATAATGATAATAATGATAATAATGATAATAATGATAATAATGATAATAATGATAATAATGATAATAATGATAATAATGATAATAATGATAATAATGATAATAATGATAATAATGATAATAATGATAATAATGATAATAATGATAATAATGATAATAATGATAATAATGATAATAATGATAATAATGATAATAATGATAATAATGATAATAATGATAATAATGATAATAATGATAATAATGATAATAATGATAATAATGATAATAATGATAATAATGATAATAATGATAATAATGATAATAATGATAATAATGATAATAATGATAATAATGATAATAATGATAATAATGATAATAATGATAATAATGATAATAATGATAATAATGATAATAATGATAATAATGATAATAATGATAATAATGATAATAATGATAATAATGATAATAATGATAATAATGATAATAATGATAATAATGATAATAATGATAATAATGATAATAATGATAATAATGATAATAATGATAATAATGATAATAATGATAATAATGATAATAATGATAATAATGATAATAATGATAATAATGATAATAATGATAATAATGATAATAATGATAATAATGATAATAATGATAATAATGATAATAATGATAATAATGATAATAATGATAATAATGATAATAATGATAATAATGATAATAATGATAATAATGATAATAATGATAATAATGATAATAATGATAATAATGATAATAATGATAATAATGATAATAATGATAATAATGATAATAATGATAATAATGATAATAATGATAATAATGATAATAATGATAATAATGATAATAATGATAATAATGATAATAATGATAATAATGATAATAATGATAATAATGATAATAATGATAATAATGATAATAATGATAATAATGATAATAATGATAATAATGATAATAATGATAATAATGATAATAATGATAATAATGATAATAATGATAATAATGATAATAATGATAATAATGATAATAATGATAATAATGATAATAATGATAATAATGATAATAATGATAATAATGATAATAATGATAATAATGATAATAATGATAATAATGATAATAATGATAATAATGATAATAATGATAATAATGATAATAATGATAATAATGATAATAATGATAATAATGATAATAATGATAATAATGATAATAATGATAATAATGATAATAATGATAATAATGATAATAATGATAATAATGATAATAATGATAATAATGATAATAATGATAATAATGATAATAATGATAATAATGATAATAATGATAATAATGATAATAATGATAATAATGATAATAATGATAATAATGATAATAATGATAATAATGATAATAATGATAATAATGATAATAATGATAATAATGATAATAATGATAATAATGATAATAATGATAATAATGATAATGATAATACTAATGATAATGATAATAATGATGATTATAATAATAATAATGATAGTAATGATAATAATAATGATAATAATGATAATAATAGTAATAATAATAACAATGATAATAGAATACTAAATTGTAGTTGTATATAGTAATGTTTCCTCGGGTGTGTGCCTGCAGTCAGTCATATATACGTACGTACCAGGTCGTCGTCGTCTATCGTGGACGACCATAGTGACTGGGTCTGGGACTCAGGGACAACTCTACGAGTCATCATCACAACTTCTTACATGATTGGCATCAGACGAGCCCCTGCTGTTGGGGCTGAACATGGTCCTGCTTCTGGGGCTGGAAGAGGCCCTGCAGCCGGGACGGCCGGAGCTGGAAGCGACCATTCTGCCAGGGGTGGTAGTGGTCCTGCTTTTCGGGCTGAACATGGTCCTGCTTCTGGGGCTGGAAGAGACTATGCAGCCGTGACGGCCGGGGCTGGAAGCGACCATTTTGCCAGGGGTGGTAGTGGTCCTAGTTTTGGGGCTGAACATGGTCCTGCTTCTGGGGCTGGAAGAGGCCCTGCAGCCGTGACGGCCGGAGCTGGAAGCGACCATTTTGCCAGGGGTGGTAGTGGTCCTAGTTTTGGGGCTGAACATGGTCCTGCTTCTGGGGCTGGAAGAGGCCCTGCAGCCGTGACGGCCGGAGCTGGAAGCGACCATTCTGCCCGGGCTGGACGTGATCCCGCGCTTGAGCCTGCTCTTGGTGCTGGACGTGGCCCTGCTGTTGGGGCTGGAAGTGGTCCTGCTGTTGGGGCTTGACGTGGTCCAGCTGCAGAGGTGGCAGTAATGACAGTGTCGGGAGTGGTGGCAGTAGTGCTAGGGGAGGGGGTGGGGGCAGTAGTGCCAGGAAAGGGGAGGGTGGTAGTAGTGCCAGGGGAAGGGAGGGTGGCGGCATTGCGAGGTGGTGGCAGTATTGCCAGTGTACTGGGGTTTGACAGTAGTACCAAGGGAAGGAGTGGTGGCAGTAGTGCCAGGGGAGGGAGTGGTGGCAGTAGTGCCAGGGGAGTGGAGGATGGTAGCAGTGCCAGGGAAGGTGATGGTCGTAGTAGTTCAAGGGGACGGGGGGGTTGAGAGTAGTGCCAGGGTAGGGGTGGGTTGCAGTATTACCAGCGGACGGGGGGCAGACAGTAGTGGCAAGGGAGGGGAAGGGGGCAATAGTGCCAGGGGAAGAGGTGGCGGCAGTAGTGCCAGGGGAAGAGAGGGTGGCAGCAGTGCCAGGGGCCTGGGGGGTGGTAGTTGTGCCTGGGGAGGGGAGGGTGGCAGAATTGCAAAGGGAGGTGGTGGTACCAGAATTGTCAAGGGACAGGAGGTTGACAGAGGTTCCAGGGGAGGTGGTGATGACAGTAGTGCTAGGGGAGGGGGTGGTGGCAGAAGTGCCAAGAGAAGGGGGTCTGACTGTAGTGCCATGAGAGGGGATGGTGGAAGTATTAACAAGGGACGGGGCAATAGTGCCAAGGGAGGGAGGGGTGGCATCAGTGCCAAGGGAGGGGAGGGTGGCAGCAGTGCTAGTGGAGAAGGTGGTGGCAGTAGTGCCAGAGGACGCGGGGTTGACAGAAGTGTGCTGGCAGTAGTGGCAGGGGAGAGGAGGGTATCAGCTATGCGAGGGGAGGGGATGCTGGCAGCAGTGCCAGGGGACGGGGTCTTGACAGTAGTGCCAGGAGAGGGGGTGGTGGCAGTAATGCCAGGGGACGGGGGGATGGCAGCAGTGCCAGGGTAGGTGAGGGTTGCAGCAGTGTCAAGGGAAGGGAGGGTGGCAGTAGTGCAAGGGGAGAGGGCGATGGCAGTGCCAGGTTAGGGGTTTGTGGCAATAATGCTAGGGGACGGATGGGCGGAAGTAGTGCTAGGGGAGTGGGTGGTGACAGTAGTGCCAGGTGAGGTGATGGTGGCAGTATTGCAAGGGGACAAGGGGGTGGCGGTAGTGCCAAGGGAGGGCAGGGTAGTCGCACTGCGAGGGAAGGGGGTGGTGTTAGTAGAACCAGGAGACGGAGTGTTGACAGTTGTGCGAGGGGAGGCGGTGGTAGCAGTGCTGCCAGTGGAGATGGTGGTGGGAGTATTGCCAGGGGACGGAAGAGTGGCAGTAGTGCCGTGGGAGGGGAGAGTGGCAGTAGTTCCAGGGGATGGGATTCTGGCAGTAGTGCCAGGGGATGGTGGGTTGACAGTAGGGCCAGGGGAAGGGGTGGTGTTAGTAGTGCCAGGGGAGATAGTGGTGGAAGTATTGGCACGGGACTGGGGGGCGGCAGTAGTGCTTGGGGAGCGGAGGGTGGCAGCAGTGCCAGGGGAGGGGAGAGTGGCAGCTGTGCCAGAGGAGAGGGTAGTGGCAGTAGTGCCAGGAGAGGGGGTGGTGGCAATAGTGCTAGGGGACGGGAGATTGGTAATATTACCAGAGGAAGGGAGGGTGGCAATTGTGCCAGGGGATAGGGTGGTGGAGGTAGTGCAAGGGAACGGGGGTTTGGCAGTAATGGTCTGGGAGATGGACGGGATGCAGTCGGTGGGATGGGTTGTGGCTCGATGGTGGGGGAGTCACCAACGTCCCCACAGGTTACTAATATGTTTATTCCGCGAGCTCCAAGTCTCTCCCGCAGAGCGGCAGCATTGCGGGCAGCAACAATGCGGTTAATCCTTGCCTGCCGCTCGTCCACCACGGGCTCCTGACGAGGGCGACGGTGATTCCTACGAACGGTTTGCCGGCCACGCCATGCAATAGCCTGGTTGCGTTCCCACTGGCCATTTGGTAAACATGCAACAATCACATGTTTACCAAATGGCGTCCTAGCTTCGTCTCTTCGATGTATATCAACTGACTGTTATATTTCTCTCTTGTGTCTCCCCTGATGATGTGATTATTACACGAAAGTGCACTTGGGAACTTTTCGTGTTTCATTTTCCCCGTGGACTCATAGGAATATATATATATATATATATATATATATAGGGATAGGGGAGAAAGAATACTTCCCACGTATTCCCTGCGTGTCGTAGAAGGCGACTAAAAGGGGAGGGAGCGGGTGGCTGGAAATCCTCCCCTCTCGTTTTTTTTTTAATTTTCCAAAAGAAGGAACAGAGAAAGGGGTCAGGTGAGGATATTCCCTCTAAGGCCCAGTCCTCTGTTCTTAACGCTACCTCGCTAATGCGGGAAATGGCGAATAGTATGAAAGAAAGAAAGATATATATATATATATATATATATATATATATATATATATATATATATATATATATATCGAAAGGTTGACTTCAAATATATGAGTCAATAATTACTAAGTTGCTGATGATAAAGTATAAAAAGGTCATCTCGATGGTAATTATCTTACCAGAATCTCGTAGAACTTTCCAGAAGACCAAGAACTCTGCAGACAAGGAGCGAGGGAGGGAAGGAGGGCCTCTAGCTGGTGGTTATATGTATAACATTTTTGATCAAATCAGATCTTACCTTAGCAGATGTTGTGGACTCTGAACTCTAATACCACCAATCCGAGTTCGAATCTCAATGGTTTTCAACCTTTTTGAGTTCTTAGAAACCGATGATGGCCACCCTGTTGTATATATATCACATTTATATATATATATATATATATATATATATATATATATATATGTACATATATGTATATATGTATAATAATGTGAATATCATCACTAGCCAGCGGCCCTACCTGCAGAGTTCTTGGTTTTCTAGAAGGTTCTACGAGATTCTGGTAAGATAATTACCAGTGAGAGGAGGTTGTTAGGGGACAGTCAGGTTCCACCTATGGTTTGTTGAGGTACGATGGGTCTTTTTCTGTTCTGAGACAGTCAGTTGGTTATTTCTTTTCATAATTTGTTATAGTTTCTATTTTCTACAGACATAGTCTAGAATATTGTTCTCAATGTTGTTATACTTTCATTATCATCAACTTTGTGACTCGTGTGTAAGCGTCTGACATCTTGCCAGCAAGAACGCTTTCTGATCACTATATTTCTGCGTTGGGCAGTTGGTCGTAGTCTTTTATTACAAGAATTTTTCTTTTGTTTTACATTAAGATCTAGAGACGGTTTTCCCACCAGCCGCAGGAGTTGACGTAAGATACAATATTGATGCCCTCTATTTCAATGCTTGCACCTTTCTCTTGACTTCCTGCCACTTTCTTTTAATATCTCCCAGTCATTTATACTACTTTCCTGCAAGAATCGTCCAAACACCTCCCCTCTCTTTCAGTAACAACCTTCCTTCTTCATCTCAATGCTCACAACCCTTTCTGATTTGCCCACCTCCTACCTTTCTCATGCCAAATGCATCTTTTGCGCAAGCTATCACCGTTTCCCTAAATACATTCCATTCCTCGTCCACTCCCCTCGCGTCATTTGCTCTCACCTTTTGATACTCTACACTTAATCTCTCCCGGTACTTCCTCATACAAATATCCTTTCCAAGCTCACTTACTCTCACTAATCTCCTCTCCCCAACATTATCTCTTCTTTTCTGGAAACTCCTACAAATCTTCACCTTCGCCTCCACAACAAAGTGATCAGGCATCCCTCCAGCTATTCCTCTCAGGATATCAACATCCGAAAGTTTCTCTTTTACATGCCTATCAGTCAATTAACATGTAATCCAATAACCCCCCTTTGACCATCTCTCATACTTACACTTTTAAACTAGGTATTCCTAATCACCAGTCCATTTTCAGCACAAAAATCCACATGCTCTTCATCATGTCCATTTACAACACTGAACACCCCATGTAGACCATGTAGACTCAACTGCCACATCACTCACCTTCGTATTTAAATCATCAAAGCTGCTTACACACTCACTCAGCTGCTCCCAAAACAGTTGCCTCTAATAATCTTTATTCTCATGAAGAAATAATCACCCATCTCTCCCCATTCACTTTCCGTTTTACCCATATTAATATAGATTTACTTTTATACACTATCACACACTACCACAACTCCTGCTTCAGCAGTGCTACTCCTTTCTTAGTTCTTCCTTAGTTTCTTTTTTCACAACTTTACCAAACTCAGTCACCAGCTTCTGCAGTTTCTCACCCGCATCAGCCACTAGCGCTCTATCATCAGCGAACAACTGACTCACCTCCCAAACTCCCTCCAAAACTTGCATTCACCACCCTAACAATCCCATCCATAAATTAAACAATCATGTTTGACCTTACGCACCCTTGCCGCAAACTGACATTCACTGAGAACCAATCACCTCCCTCTCTTTCTACTCGTGCACATGCCTTACATACTCGAAAACTTTTCACTGCATCTAATAACTTGCCTTCCACACCATATATTCTTAATACCTTCCACAGAGCATGTCTATCAACTCTATCATATGCCTTCTCCAGATCCATAAATGCTACATAGAAATCCATTTGATTTTCTAAGGATTTTTCACACATTTTTCAAAGCAAAAACCTGATCCACACATCCTTCTTAAAGCACGCTTCTCTTCCCCAGTATGATTGTACATGCCTTCACCCTCCCAGGAATAATCAACAAACTTATACCTCTGTAATCCCGATTGCCTTTCTACAATGTCACTATGCATGCATTTTGCCAATCATCAGGTACCTCACCATGAGTCATACATGCATTAAATATCCTTGACAACCAGTTAACTACACAGTCACTCCCTTTTTCAATACCATCTAAACCCGCTGCCTTGCCAGCTTTCATCTTCCACAAAGCTTTTGCTACCTCTTCTCCGTTTACAAAATAGCAGAATAATGCATTAAGTTTAAAAATCCTTCCCTTGTGAACCCTTCACCGAGTATATCCGTAAAATGTTCAACATTCTGTATTTCTTCTTTATTATGTAATATCCTCATTCTAATGAGAATTCATTTATATCGTACTGTTGGAACATACAAGTCTAACTTTATACTTACGTTTGTCTTTTTTGCAAAGATTTATAAACATAGGCACAAAGATCCCTCTTATAAACACTTTCAATATCGTACTGAAACATTTGCTTCAGATTCCTTCATATAACTTATTTTTGTTTTTTTGGCACAGTAAGTCTACCAGAGCAATGTTTATCTATAGATTTTGTGGTATATCTATACAATATACATAGTGTCATCCTTTTTGGATGAAAGTAGATCTTACCATCAACTCCGATGGTCGACTAATGACATTCATCCTTATTCATCCTAACAATCAAAATGTACTCCGGACATTTCAGTTTGAGAGCGTGAGAGCTGGAGGCAGGAGAAGGCTGCAAGAGTTTAATGCAAAACACTGAACCAAGCAAGAGCAGCAAGGTGTATACTTAACTGAAACTGCCGATATTATGGAAATATGTTACAATTATGCCACACGATTTCCCTATTATATTCGCATGGATACTCCTATCACTATGGATTTGTCCTTCTCGTAAGCAGGGTATTGATACACTCGATCATTCGTCAGCAGTAAAGTTGGCCGATACTCAAAATATCAATTTCTTTCTCTTTACTGACGACTCTTCGTTCGTATCACACTGCTTCGTTGCCATGTGTTTAGTGACAGGTTCGTCGTTTGATACAGCATAAAAACAATACATATAATCAGACAACCGTTCAAATATTCTATTGTAATCGTTATCATTCATTAATTATTCCATACAGCTGGGAAGACAAACAAAAATGTTGGTGGCCTCCACTGAACTCACAACAGCGTGAATAAATGATTTCTGCCCAAACATGTTCAATGTTCTGCTCCTTTGGCGGCCTAGTCCAGTCGTAGGGTGTCTTGTTCCTAGGGAAAAACACGAGCAGTGTGGACGGAGCTCCTGTCGTTAATAGAAATGATAGGCCCGGCAGGGAGAGATAAACCCCTTTCCCGCAGAGGCGGCAAAAAACGTTTTTCCAGCAGTTATTGCAACAGTCGTTGCAGTAAAGCGACCTCCAATATTGAAGACGTTACTCAGGCCATGAAATGTCACTTTCCACTGGATGTAGCAGGTAAAGTGACAACGGATCTCCTCACTCATGCTGGCTCTGTCATTTTTGCCTGTGAAACATTATATGATTTTAACGTTTATTATAGTGGTTCGGCAGGATTTATATCATTTGTGGTGTCTGAACAGTACATCATTAACTTTTGGTTATCCACATGAATATCTTGTTATCATAACTATGACGTTCTGTCTTTGAACAGCAACAAATCATTAACTTCATACCGGGTATATTTCCTTCTCAAGCAGTAAACCTTATCATGAGTGTTGGATACACACATCTCAGTGACCACTGCATCAGACCAGAATCTAAGTTTCGCTAGGAATGTACTCATTACTCGCGGGAGTTTTGTGCTAACCTAACCTAACCTAATCTAACCTAACCCTTGCAGTGCAAAATTCGCCTGTCGCTCAACGACACGTTCGATGGAGTGGGTTGCCTCTGTCGCTCACGTTCCGTCAACAATAAAACAATCATCTTCACAAGGAATGGACACTCTCGGTTGCCTAAGTTGAAAATTTCAATTTCAATTGTCAAGTTTAAATAGTTATGAGCCTAATTTCATACCTTTCACATAATCTACATATCTTTAATATGAAAATGTGGTTACAATGGTGATTATAATGTTTCCAGATATGCTGCTTACTTCGTTGTTATCTAAACTTAGCCATACCTCTATATATAGTCACCCGCAGGTATCTCATTCTCTATGGATGCTTCATGATTGCTGCCATTCCCACTCCTTTTAACGGACACTTAAAACTTTCATTAAATCGTTAAGGTTACCGCTCTCCACCATCTTCTAATCCACTTCATGGTGTTGGAGGACAGGCCAACTTCATGTGTTATACCCAGTAAGGAGAACACATCTGAGCAACAATCACTCTCCTCTCCGATTTACCCTAGCCTACCTCATCGCGACAATAACCACAGCTCGAATGGCCAACCCTAACCTACCTGACAGTAACCCAGCAGGCAGACCCTAGACTCCAACCTCACCGTGACCGAGGGCAACAGCTATTGCAGTACTTGTGTCTGACATAGGCTATCTCAACGTGATCTAATAGACAAGCGACCGGCTTGCCTACCGGCCAGCCTACCTCACTTGATCCAGTAGACGAGCTGATGCTCCCCGGTCAGCCGACCCTTGCCCACCTCACCATAACTCAGCACAGTAGCCACCACTCACCAGCCGGTCCTAGGCCACCTCACCGTTACCGTGACTAGTAGCCACCACTCACCCGCCTTTTCTATCCTACCTCACCATGACCTATTGCAGTAGCTCCCCTCCCAGCTCCCAGCAGCAGAATAATTATAATCATAATGAAAATGTACCATTATAATTGTGGTCTGTGGTGTGAGAACGCGTGGAATTGCCAAATGTTTCTGATTTCTTTCACTGGCAATAGAACCCGGTGGTCAGTTACCGTTTGTATATTGCAAATTTAAAACGAAAAACGTCATTCATATGAGCTAAACGGGCAATTTACAAAAACCATGTTAACTGTAAAAACCTGTATGTCGGGTTACAATCATAAGCTGTCACTTGAAGGAATAGTTAATATACTTCGAAGGCTCTGTCTACCAAGTTCCTATGTTCTATACATTTTCCAGCTGTGGTAACTACAATGAGAGTTGTCAAATACACCAAGTACACCTAACTACAGCTCACCACTCACTCTCCAAATGTTACTCATGCCTGGCTAGAAATGAGACCTTTGTTTATGCAAACATCAGTCAACTCCGAGCCGGGAGCACGAACCTGGATGGCAGCTACCGAGCCGGCGACCAGTCACCTGTGGTCACACATTCTACCCTTTCCACCATTACTTGGGTCAGTAACATGATTTTTACCCTAAGTGTCTCAGTGACCAGTACCTTACTTCTTCTCTAGTCCTCTGAAGCCTCCACCACTACACTTCCAGGAACCCTTAACGCGATACTGTCACTCAACACAACCCAGGAAATGAACGCATAAACCAGAAACAGTAATTTTCGGTTGGAATGAACGCGCTCATCCACCATCTCGTAGCATAAGCGGGGCTTCATTGTATCTGCATGGCCTTTTATCGTTTAACGTTCGTTTTTAATTATATAATTTTTCATGTTCCATGTACTTGTGCTACATGCGCATGTTACTAAAAATCTACGCAGAAAAGTACCTTATATAATAAAGTGTATATTTTGAACGTGAGGCAATCCAAGTCACAGCCAATGTAACAATCTGGATTCAGACATCGTCCACGTTTATAATCTATCCCGACTCTTCTGACGTCAGTCATTTTCTAAACAATGTTTTACTTATCTTTCTATGGTAAACCATGACTGAGAAAAAATGTGATCATAAAAACTTATTCTGTGACGAAAATACATTTATATAACGATTATGGACAGAACATCTCCAAGGACAGCTGTAGCCAGGACTACCAACCTACATCACCATTACCACACTCATCATAGTAAAATGGAATTGTGTCGATGGTTTTTTATAGTGCAATGAAAAGTGGACACAGAATCAACAGAAGGGTGTGAACATACCAGACTAAAACATGGGCAATATACTCGTCCTGCTTTTAATGTGGTATTTCCTGAAACAACCTTTGTCGACAGAAATTTCCAAGCCACGTATACCAACTGTCCTGATTGATTTACTTTTTGTAGTGTGTCAGAGGCAGAAGGGTCATCTGAATGCTCTGATCAAAGCATCTCATTAACGAGTATATGCATATACGTCCTAATGTACGAAAGTGCACTACAACGGCCTGTTCTCCCTGTTAAACAAGAACGATTCACTCCTTGAAGCATCAAAGGCGCTTTTTCCAATGACGTCTCAACAGCCTAAATACGTCAGCACCTCATATCCTGGAGCGTGTTGGCCCGTTTCCTCCTGATACAGGATGTCAGCATACTCCAAGACTGACAACTACGCCTAACACTTGCAGGCACTAACAGCAGGGTGTCAGCCACCGTCACGTGTCAATGCTTTACTCCCTGCAGTGGGAAATTACGGCAACTCGCTCCCCGGCTAATTCAAGATCATAGTGACAAACGCCCCGCCCTGTCCCTCTGACACAAGTGGGTGGCTCCCTCTCTGACTGACGTTACTAGTTCACGCCTCGACCTGACCTGAAGGATGGGCACGTCCTAACAGGCGACAGTGGTTCGCTCCTTGACGCCCGACGAGTGCTGTCATGTTGGCCTCTTGCGACCCCAGCGGACAACTGAGGCTGCTAGACTGGGGACAGTTAGTGACTGCCGACTCTGTAGTTTGACTGGAACTCTGTAAGAGACCGGTCACCATTGTTAGTTTTCTATATGAAAATATCATATGAAGGCATACATTATATTATATACATTAACATACATTATATTTAGCCGAATTACCGTATTTTGTATCTAATAAGAGTTTTCATGTCATGTGCACGTTATACCTCCTCACTTTACAAACCATTCTTAATGATATACTTAAAATTGGTTGCTAATTGCAGAACAAAATCTATCAGAATAACCATTTCTGTTAATTTGTTTCCGTTTTCTTCCACCAGCACAAGGAACATCAAAAGCAAACCTAAAACAAAATGAGCCATTTCGATGGTAAGCTAAAATGGTGATTTACCCAAACAACCCAATTGTAATAACCTAGAGTGTGTGACACACTCTAGGTCGACCAATCACAAAATGTCACTTGAAGGAATGATATACATTAAATTTTTTGTCCAGTGACGTCATACATTTTCTATATGTTCTACCTGTAGTAACTACAATAAGAGACGTCAACTCTTACCAGCCTGGCAACAAGTACGACCTTTATTTATGGAAATATCAAACACATTTTAGCCGAGAACATGAAGCTAGCTGGGAGCTATCTAGCTGGCTGACAGGTACCAAGCCGTTCGAGAGCTAAAGACCAGGTAGATTCCACCTTGCCGGCCGGTTGGTAGTCGCCAGTCATAAGTGGCCACACTTGCTAACCTTCACTAGCGTCAGTCACCAGAGCGTTTTAGTGACCAGTACTTCACTTGCCGGAACCCTTATCACACGACCGTCACTTACAACCAGCGAATGAAGCCACATGAGCCAACAACGTTGCACTAGTCATGGTTCACCTTTGGTTCCGAACTCCGAAATGAACCTGCTCGTCAGCTCTCTTGAACCAGAACTGGGGATTCACTGTCTCGCGAAGCTTTGTCTCGCTCCGGTAAAATGACTTGCATACGCTCTATGTAACTATTCGTTTTGCACCCCATACTTCCTAATGGGCCATATGTTTATACCAAATGAGTATGTTATTAACAAGTAAAAGAAGGAAAATAATTTTATAGATTCATAGAAAGGTGAATCTTGAATAATATTGAACCTGAGTCAGCCTAAGCCACAGCCAACGTAAGAATTCGGACTCGGACATCGTCCACCTTTCAGAATAATTCGTACCATTCTGATGATAGTCAACATTTAAATACCGATTTACTTGTATATTTTTCTATCGTAAACGAAGAAGTAAGACAAAATGCGATCACTGTAACACTCCATCCTTGACAGTGTAATTACGGCTACTACATTCTTCGTAAATGACGATTATATACATCTCCAATATCAGGGGGTTATCGGTACTTATAGTACTTCCTAAATGTGTTATGATCAGTAGTGACTGGATTAACATAATGGTATTAAGATACTAGCTGATGACTCGTGGAGCTAGAAAGAGCTGAATAAAATCGTCTAACGGCAGCCACATAAAGTTTCGAAAGTGAAGCTTGGCTTTGATACCTCTCGTCTGTTGAGTAATATTTCCAAAGTGAAGCTTTGCTTTAGTGATTTGCACATTCTTAAATTGAAGCTTTACTTTCATGATCCTTAGACGCCGAAAGAAAGAGAGATCGTCAGGCTTCTGTCAAAGTAAAATTCCCAGTTTTTCTTTTTTTTTTTTTCTTAAGTGACCCGTGGAATCTACAAAGCCTGAATGAAATGGTATGGCATGTCAAAATATAATTTTCAAAATGATGCATTTCTTGGATTACCTGTGAAGCCTAAAAAATTAGAATATATTTTTTTCTTGACTTCGGCTTAGATAGAATTCAGAAAGTGCAGCTTATTTTCATGACTCGTGGAGCCAATAAGATCTAAATAAAAAGTCTGTCGTCGAACAAGATATAATTCCCAAAGCGAAGTTTTATTTTGATGACCAGTGGAGCTCGGTGAAGCTTCAAAATATCGTTTGGCATTGGTCGGAATAAAATTCATTGATCAAAAATTCAAAAGCCAAGTGAAATTGTCTGGCTTCAGCCAGAATAAAGTTACTGTGGTGACTCATGTAGCCTGCACATGGAAGCCAGTGGACCCCGTCCCCAGACGTGGAAGCCAGTGGACTCCATCTCAAGACGTGGAGGCCAGTAGGCACCGTCTCCAGACGTGGAGGCCAGTGGACTCCATCTCCAGACGTCACCAGACGTGGAGCCAGTGGACCTAAAGTGAAGCTTTACTTTGAAGCCCTATGAGCCACGTCAAACCCAATAGAATCGTTCTCTTCGTGTATATGTATAGCTTGATCTATCTTTGATTCTCTCATTTTGTAACTATCTTATGAAGGTGTGTTAATACACGAAGGCGCTCATGATCTCGTTCGGACACAAGAGAAACCACATGTCTTCACATCGTCGGAAGTCCTTCTCTCGGACAGGAACACGCTTTGGCAACATCTAGGTGCATGTTCCAGTGAGCTTGCAACGAGTCAAGCATAGGCTACAGAAAGCAGCATGGCTCCGGACCAAGAGGAATCTCCTGGACGCCTACGATGCCGGATCTCTGTCAGCCAAGTGGTACATGGTGGTCACGTTACTGGAACCAAAATATAACGACAGAAGCATGAGAAGGACAACAATACTCAATTTACCCCGTTTACAACTGGGGTACCAATGTAGCTGGCAGATAATTGACGATGTCATCAGAGACTGCGTCTACATCAGGGGCCGTCAACGCACCCTCTGAAACACTGCATGCTGGATTGCGAAGTGACACTATAAACCCGTGCAAGGGTTTATTTCGACACTTTTGAACCAGTGATGAAATTGTCACGATGTATCCTATGCTTGAAGTTACCAATACTAAATTCCGAGACTGAAATACATCTTTTAAAGACGTCATTACCTTTTCGTAGTGCTGTCATGGGCAGAGACGAAGAAAAACGTGTTATATTTAAGGAAAGAATTGAATGAAAGTGTTGTGGAACAAGAAATTTACCAAAAGTTAGAGACCTACCTGAAGATATAAAAGAAGAAAATGTGCCTTATGCACAATAGAGAAAACATTATATTTATAGCCATAACGAATGTATTTGTTGATTGGCAGAAACGCGTTAACCTGATATACCCGTAGTCCTAATGATCTGAGATAATACGTTATTTTACCTTTCACTTGGGCTCAGCTTACCTCCATATTTCACAAGGAACCAGTTCAGCAAGTTAACATGGCATCCAGAAATAGAGGCAAATTGAGCGTTTGATTTAAAGCCCCTTTGGCGGCGCTAAAGGCCATTACTGGGGCATAGCGGCATCCATAAGGAAAGAGACAAGTTGATGGTTTACTGAAAAGCCACTTTGGCAGCGCCAAAGGGCATTACAGTGATGTGGAGCCATCCAGAAATAAAGAGGAAATTTGAAGGCTTAATTTAAAGCCCCTTCGGCGGCGCCAAAGGCCATTACAGGGGCATAGAGGCATCTATAAGGAAATAGACAAATTGAAGGTCTACTTTAAAGCCACTTTGGCGGAGTTAAAGGTTATTAGAGTGCCGTGGCGGTGACCAGAAATAAAGAGGGAGTTTAAAGGTTTAATATAAAGCCGTTGTGACAGCGCCAAAGGCCATTACAAGGGCAGAGGGGCATCCATAATGAAGTAGACAAATTGATGGCTTTTTTTTTTAGAGCTACAATGGTGGCACCAAAGGCGGCATCTTTTAAAGACGTCATTACCTTTTCGTAGTGCTGTCATGGGCAGAGACGAAGAAAAACGTGTTATATTTAAGGAAAGAATTGAATGAAAGTGTAGTGCTGTAGGGGGAATTTGAAAGTTTAATCTAAAGCCACTTTGGCGACACCAAAGGCCATGTAGTGAAGCGGCGCCATTCAGAAATAAAGAGGCAAATTAAAGATTTAATTTAGAGCCCTTACGAAGAGGCCAAAGACCATTACAGGGGAATAGCGGCATCCACAATGAAAGAGAAAAATTGAAGGCTATGGGCAGTAATTCTAATGATCTTGACATGTTATATGGAAGTAAGTCTAATGATCTTGGGCTGTTATAAAGCAGTAAATCTAATGACCTTGACATATAAGGCAGTAAATCTAATGATCTTGACCTGTTATAAGGCAGGAAATCTACTGATTCTGACCTGTTATAAAGCAGGAAATATAATGATTTTGACCTGTTACAACGCTGTAAATCCCATGATCTTGAACTTATAAGGCAATAAATCTAATAATCTAATAAATCTAATAACCTAATAATCTAATAATCTTGTTAAAAGGTACTAAATCTAATGATCTTGGCCTGTTACAAGGCAGTAAACCTTGACCTGTTAAAAGGAAGTAAATCTAATGATCTTGGCCTGTTATAAGGCAATATCTCTAATGAATTTGACCTGTTATAGGGCAATAAATTTAATGATCTTGACATGTTATATGGAAGTAAGTCTAAGGTTTGTTGAATGTGTCTGATGACAGAGTGGCAGATATAGGGTGTTTGGGTCGAGGTGGTGTGCAAAGTGAGAGGGTTGGGGAAAATGATTTGGTAAACAGAGAAGAGGTAGTAAAAGCTTTGCGGAAGATGAAAGCCGGCAAGGCAGCAAGTTTGGATGGTATTGCAGTGGAATTTATTAAAAAAGGGGGTGACTGTATTGTTGACTGGTTGGTAAGGTTATTTAATGTATGTATGACTCATGGTGAGGTGCCTGAGGATTGGCGGAATGCGTGCATAGTGCTATTGTACAAAGGCAAAGGGGATAAGAGTGAGTGCTCAAATTACAGAGGTATAAGTTTGTTGAGTATTCCTGGTAAATTATATGGGAGGGTATTGATTGAGAGGGTGAAGGCATGTACAGAGCATCAGATTGGGGAAGAGCAGTGTGGTTTCAGAAGTGGTAGAGGATGTGTGGATCAGGTGTTTGCTTTGAAGAATGTATGTGAGAAATACTTAGAAAAGCAAATGGATTTGTATGTAGCATTTATGGATCTGGAGAAGGCATATGATAGAGTTGATAGAGATGCTCTGTGGAAGGTATTAAGAATATATGGTGTGGGAGGCAAGTTGTTAGAAGCAGTGAAAAGTTTTTATCGAGGATGTAAGGCATGTGTACGTGTAGGAAGAGAGGAAAGTGATTGGTTCTCAGTGAATGTAGGTTTGCGGCAGGGGTGTGTGATGTCTCCATGGTTGTTTAATTTGTTTATGGATGGGGTTGTTAGGGAGGTAAATGCAAGAGTCTTGGAAAGAGGGGCAAGTATGAAGTCTGTTGGGGATGAGAGAGCTTGGGAAGTGAGTCAGTTGTTGTTCCCTGATGATACAGCGCTGGTGGCGGATTCATGTGAGAAACTGCAGAAGCTGGTGACGGAGTTTGGTAAAGTGTGTGGAAGAAGAAAGTTAAGAGTAAATGTGAATAAGAGCAAGGTTATTAGGTACAGTAGGGTTGAGGGTCAAGTCAATTGGGAGGTGAGTTTGAATGGTGAAAAACTGGAGGAAGTGAAGTGTTTTAGATATCTGGGAGTGGATCTGTCAGCGGATGGAACCATGGAAGCGGAAGTGGATCATAGGGTGGGGGAGGGGGCGAAAATTTTGGGAGCCTTGAAAAATGTGTGGAAGTCGAGAACATTATCCCGGAAAGCAAAAATGGGTATGTTTGAAGGAATAGTAGTCCCAACAATGTTGTATGGTTGCGAGGCGTGGGCTATGGATAGAGTTGTGCGCAGGAGGATGGATGTGTTGGAAATGAGATGTTTGAGGACAATGTGTGGTGTGAGGTGGTTTGATCGAGTAAGTAACGTAAGGGTAAGAGAGATGTGTGGAAATAAAAAGAGCGTGGTTGAGAGAGCAGAAAAGGGTGTTTTGAAATGGTTTGGTCACACATGGAGAGAATGAGTGAGGAAAGATTGACCAAGAGGATATATGTGTCGGAGGTGGAGGGAACGAGGAGAAGAGGGAGACCAAATTGGAGGTGGAAAGATGGAGTGAAAAGGATTTTGTGTTATCGGGGCCTGAACATGCAGGAGGGTGAAAGGAGGGCAAGGAATAGAGTGAATTGGAGCGATGTGGTATACAGGGGTTGACGTGCTGTCAGTGGATTTGAATCAAGGCATGTGAAGCGTCCGGGGTAAACCATGGAAAGCTGTGTAGGTATGTATATTTGCGTGTGTGGACGTGTGTATGTACGTGTGTAAGGGGGGGTTGGGCCATTTCTTTCGTCTGTTTCCTTGCGCTACCTCGCAAACGCGGGAGACAGCGACAAAGTATAAAAAAAAAAAGTCTAATGATCTTGGGCTGTTATAAAGTAGTAAATCTAATGACCTTGACATATAAGGCAGTAAATCTAATGATCTTGGCATGTTACAAGGCAGTAAATATAATGATCTTGACCTATCATAAGGCATTGAATCTAATGATCTTGACCTGTTAAAAGGAAGTAAATCTAATGATTTTGACCTGTTAGAAGGCATTAAATCTAATTATCTTGACCTGTTATAAGGCAGTAAATCTAATGATCTTCACCTGTTACACTGGATTAAATCTAATAATCTTCAGCTGTATCTTGACCTCTTACAATGCAGTAAATCTTGAGCTGTTTTAGAGCAGTAAATCTAATGATCTTGACATGTTATAAAGCAATAAGTCAAATGATGACCTGTCATCAGGCAGCAAATATAATCTCGAGAAAATCTAATGATCTTACCCTTACTGTTATAAGTCAGTAAGTCTAATGTTATTGACCTGTTATAAGGCAGTATATCTAATGATTTTTACCTGTTACAATGCAATAAATCTAATGATGACCTGTTACAAGGCAGTAAGTCTAATTGATCTTGACTTGTTACAAGGAAGCAAATCTCATGATCTTTGCCTGTCAAGAAATCTAATCTGTAAATCTGTTATAAGGCGGTAAATCTGATGATTTGGCCTGTTATAAGGCAGAAAAGTATAATGAGCTTGACCTGTTACAACGCTTTTATAAGGCAATTAATCTAATAGTCTTGACCGGCTATAATGATCTTGACATGTTACAAGGAAGTATAAGGAAGTATAAGGAAGTATAAGGTAGTAAATCTAAGGCAAAAAATCTAATCTTGACCTGTTGCAATGCAGTAAATCTGATGATATGATATAATAATCTTGATTTGTTATAAGGCGATAAATTTAATGATCTTGAATTGTTAAAAGTCGGTAAATCTAATCATCTTGACCTGTTATAAGGCATTCGAGAAGGGATTAAATCTAATGATGTTGAGCTGTTATAGAGCGGTAAATATAATGATTTTGACATGTTTTAAGGCAGAGGTCTAATCATCGATCTGTTTTCATTGACAAGGCAGTGATTCTAATGATTTTGACCTGTTATAAGGCAGTATATCTAGGAAGTAAATCTAATCATCCAAAGCAGGAAATCTTGACAAATTATAGGGCACTAAATCTGTTATAAGGCTTTACCGCCTATTAAAAGGCAGGAAATATAATGAGCTTGACCTGTTACAACACTGTAAATCTAATGATCTTTAACTCTTATAAGGCAATAAATCTAATAATCTTGACCTTATAAGATCTTATGATCTTGACATTTATAAAACTGTAAAACTAATGATCTTGACATTTATAAAACTGTAAAACTAATGATCTTGACCTGATATGACAGGAAGTAATTCTAATGATCTTGACATGTTATAGGCGCTAAATCTAGTTATTGTGGCAGTAAATCTATTGCTCTTGACCTGTTACAAGGAAGTAAATCTAATTATCGTATAAGGTAATAAATCTAAGATAAAAATCTAATAATCTTGACCGATTACAATGCAGTAAATCTAATGATATTGACCTTTTATAAAGCAGTAAATCTAATAATCTTGAACTGTTATAAGGCAGTAAATCTAATGATCTTGAATTATTAAAAGGCAGTAGATCTAATGATCTTGACCTTTTAAATTTAATGATCTTGACCTGTTACAAGGCAGTAGCTGTTATAAACAGTAAAATGTTGACATATTAAGGCAGTAGATTTAATGATCTAATCATTATATCCTGTTATAAGGCAGTAAATCTATTGTTCTTGACCTGTTAAAAGGAATTAAATCTAATAATCTAAAGTAGTACATCTAATGATCTTGAACTGTTATAAGGCAGTAAATCTAATGATCGCGTCTTGTTATAAGGCAGTATATCTAATGAACTTCACCTGTTACAAAGAAGTAAATCTAAAGATCTTGACCTGTTATAAGATCTTGACTTGTTACAAGGCAGAAAATCTAATGATCTTGACCTATTGCAAGACAAAAAATCTTAATATCTTGACCAGTTGCAGGGCAGAAAATCTAATGACCTTTATAAGAAATAAAGCCTTAAATATAATGATCTTGACCTGTTACAAGGCAGTAAATCTAATCATCTTGACCCGTTATAAGGCAGTAGATCTAATGATCTTGACATGTTCAAAGGAAGTAAATCTAATGATCTTAACATATTATAAGGCATTAAATCTAATGATCTTGACCTGTTACAAGGCAGTAGATCTAATGACCTTGACCTTTTAAAGGATGTAAATCTAATGATCTTGACCTGTTATAAGGCATTAAATCTAATGATCTTGGCGAGGTAAAAGGAAGTAAATCTAATGATCTTGACTTGTTGATCTTCGTCTGTTACAAGGCAGCTGTTATAAAATAATAAATTTAATGATTTTAACATATTATAATGCAGTAAATCTAATGATCTAATCATTATGACCTGTTGTAAGGCAGTGAATCTATTGTTCTTGACCTGTTACAAGGAAGTAAATATAATCTTATAAGGTAGTAAATCTAATGATGTTGACCTGTTACAAGGAATTTAATGAGGCAAAAATTTAAGAGTAAATCTAATGATCTTAAGCTGTTATAAAGCAGTAGACCTAATGATCTTGAGCTGTTATAAAGCAGTAAATCTAATGATCTTGACCTGTTACAAGATCTTGACCTGTTATAAAGCAGTAAATCTAATGATCTTGATTTGTTAAAAAGCGGTAAATCTAATGAACTTCACCCGTTACAAAGCAGCAAATCTAAACATCTTGACCTGTTACAAAGCAATAAATCTATACATCTTGACCTGTTTAAAGGCAGTAAATCTAATGATCTTGACCTGTTATGTGGCAGTAAATCTAATGATTATTGACCGGTTATAAGGCAGTAATTCCTGTTATAAGATAGTAAATCTAATGATTTTGACATGTTATAAGCAATAAATCTATTGCTCTTGACCGGTTACAATGCAGTAAATCTAATAATCTAATAATCTAATACTAACCTTTTATGAAGCATAATAATCTTGAATTGCTATAAGGCAATAAATTTAATGACCTTGAATTCTTGAAAGCTAGTAAATCTAATGATCTTGACCTGTTATAAGGCAGGAAATCTAATAATATTGACCTTTTAAAAGGAAGTAAATCTAATGATCTTAACCTGTTATAAGGCATTAAATTTAATGATCTAGACATTATAAGGCAGTAGATTTAGTTGTTATAAAACAGTAAATGTAATTATTGACATATAGTAAGGCAGTAAATCTAATGATCTAATCATTATGTCCTGTTATATGGCTGTAAATCTATTTTCTTGACATGTTACAAGGAATTAAATCTAATAATCTTCTAAAGTAGTAAATCTAATGATCTTGACCTGTTACAACGCATTGAATCTAATGATCTTGAGCTGTTATACAGCGGTAAATCTAATGATCATGACATATTGTAAGGCAGTAAGCCTAATCATATTAACCTGTTATAAAGTAGTAAATTTAATTATCTTGACTTGTTAAAAGGCAATAAGTCTAATGATCTTGACCTGTTTAAGGCAGTAAATCTAATGATCTTGACCTGTTACAAGGCAGTAAATCTAATGATCTTGACCTGTTATAAGGCAAAGTCTAATGATCTTTACATGTTCCAGTGCAATAAATCTAATGATCTTTGTTAGAAGGCAGTATCTGTATCTGTTATAAGACAGTAAATCTAATTATCTTGACCTGTTATAAGGCAGTAAATCTAATGATTTAATGACCTGTTATAAGGTAATGTCTAATGATCTTTACATGTTCCAATGCAATAAATCTAATGATCTTGACTAATGTCTAATGATCTTTACATGTTCCAATGCAATAAATCTAATGATCTTGACTTGTTATAAAGCAGTAAATCTAATGAACGCCTTTTACAAAGCAGTAAATCTAAACATCTTGACCTGTTATAAGGCAGTAAAATTAATGATCATGACCTGTTACACGGAAGTAAATGCTATGATCTTCATATGTTACAAGGCAGGAAATCTAATGATACTGAGCTGTTATGAAATAGTAAATCTAATGATCTTGACCTGTTACAAGGAAGTAAATCTAACGATGACCAATTACCTACAGTAAGGAAATAAATCTAATGATCTGGACCTGTTAAATGGCTGTATCTTGAAAATTTGAAACTTTACGAAGCAGTAATTCTAATGATCTTGACATGTTATAAGGCAGTAATTCTAATGATCTTGACTCATTACAAGAGTAAATCCAATGATTGACCTTTTGTAAGGCAATATCTCTAATGAACTTAACCTTTTACAAGGCAGTAAATCTAATGATCTGTTATAGGGCAGTAAATTTAATGATTTTGGCCTGTTATGATACAGTAAATCTAATGATCTTCACTTGTTATAAAGCAGATAATCGACATGTTATAAGGCGATAAATCTAATGATCTTTGCCTGTTACAAGGCAATGTTATAAGGGAGTAAATCTAATGATTTTCACTTTAAACAGGGCAATAAATCTAATGAGCTTATCTGTTATAACGCAGTAAATGAAATAATCTTGACCTGTTATGGGGAAGTAAATCTAATGATCCTTAAGGCGGTAAATCTATTGATGACCTGTTATAAGACAATACTTCTCATGATCTTGACTTGTTACAATACAATCTGATGATCTTCACCTGCTACACCTGTTATAAGGCAGTAAATATAATGATCTTGACATGTGGGAAGGAATTAAATCTAATGATTGACCTGTTATAGAGCGGTAAATTTAATGACTTGTTAAAAAGTTCTAATGATCAATACATGCTACAAGGCAATGAATGTAATGATTTTGACCTGTTATATGGCAGTAAATCTAATTACCTTGACCTGTTATAAGGCAGTAAATCTAATGATTTTGACATGATAAGGGAGAAAATCTAATGATCTTCACCTGTTATAAGGCAGTAAATCTAATGATCTTGACTTGTTACACGGGATTACATCTAATAATCTTCACCTGTGTCTTGGTCTCTTACAATGCAGTAAATCTAATTATCTTGAGCTGTTTTAGAGCAGTATATCTTACATGTTCTTGACATGTTATAGTCACTAAATATAGGCAATATCTTTATCTGTTACAAGGCAATAAAACTAAATTATCTTAAATTATAAGGCACTAAATCTGTTATAAGGCGGTAAATCTAATGATTTGGCCTGTTATAAGGTAGGAAATATAATGAGCTTGACCTGTTAGAACGCTGTAAATCTAATTATAAGGCAATAAATCTAATAATCTTGACTGGTTATAAGTCTAATGATGACCTTTTATAAAGCAGTAAATATAATGATCTTGACCTTGTAAATCTACATGTTAAAGATCTTGAATTGTTATAAGGCAGTATATCTAATGATCTTGACATTTTATAGGCGCTAAATATACGCAATATCTAATGAACTTGACATTTTATAGGCGCTAAATATAGGCAATATCTAATGAACTTGACCTGATATTGTGGCAGTAAATCTATTACTCTTGACCTGTTACAAGGACGTAAATCTAATGATCTAAGGCAAAAAATCTAATAATCTTGACCGGTTACAATGCAGTAAATCTAATGATTTTGACATATTACAAGGTAGTAAAACTAATGATCTAATCATTATATAAGGCAGTAAATCTATTGTTCTCGACCTGTTACAAGGAATTAAATCTAATAATCTTATAAGGCAGAGAATTTAATGATCTTGACCTATTATAAGGCAGTAAATCTAACTTGTGAAAACATTAAATCTAATGATCTTGACATCTTAAAAAGAAGTAAATCTAATGATGACCTGTTATAAGGCATCAAATCTAATGATGTCATAAGGCAGTAAATTTGATGATCTTGGCCTGTTAAAAGGAAGTAAATCTGATGACCTTGAGCTGTTATAAGGCAGTAAATGTAATAATCTTAAGGCAGTAAATTTAATGATCTAATCAGTATGAATCAGTGAATCTATTGTTCTTGACCTGTTACAAGGAAGTAAACATAATAATCTTATACGGTAGTAAATCTAATGATCTTGACCTGTCATAAGGCAGTAAATTTAATGATCTTGACTTGTTAAGCGGCAGTATATCTATTGATCTTGACTTGTTACAAGGCAGGAAATCTAATGATCTTGGCCTGTTAAAAGGAAGTAAATCTGATGACCTTGAGCTGTTATAAGGCAGTAAATGTAATAATCTTAATTTAATGATCTAATCAGTATGAATCAGTGAATCTATTGTTCTTGACCTGTTACAAGGAAGTAAACATAATAATCTAATACGGTAGTAAATCTAATGATCTTGACCTGTCATAAGGCAGTAAATTTAATGATCTTGACTTGTTAAGCGGCAGTAAATCTATTGATCTTGACCTGTTACAAGGAAGTAAATCTAATGATCTTCACCTGTTATAAGGTAAAAAATATAATAATTTGACAAGTTACAAGGCAGTATTTCCAATGATGTTGACATGTTATAAGACAAAAAATCTTATTATTTTGACCAATTAAAAGGCAGTTATAAAACAGAATATCTAATCATCTTGACCTGTTACAAGGCAGTAAATCTAAAGATCTTGACGTTAAAGGGCAGTAAATCTAATGATCTTGACTTATTATAAGGCAGTAAATCTAATGATCTTGACATGTTATAAGCACTAAATCTAATGATGACCTGTTAAAAGGAAGTAAATCTAATGATGTTAACATGTTATAAGGCATTACATCTACTGATTTTGGCCTGTTACAAGGCAGTAGATCTAATGATCTTGACCTGTTAAAAGGAAGTAAATCTAATGATCTTGTTCTGTTATGAGGAGGTAAATCTAATGATCTTGGCCTGTTACATTATCTGATAATCTTGAGCTGTTATAAAACAGTAAATGAAATGATCTTAACATATTATTGGGCAGTAAATCGATCTAATCTATTCTTGACCTGTTATAAGGCAGTAAATTGAATGATCTTGACTTGTTAAAGGGCAGGAAATCTAATGCTCGAGCTGTTATAAAGTAGATCTAATCATCTTGACCTGTTACAAAGGAAGTAAATCTAATAATCATGAGATCTAATGATTTTGACCTGTTACAAGGCTGTAACTCTAATCATCTTGACCTGTTACATGGCTGTAACTCTAATGATCTTGAACTGTTATAAGGTAAAAAATATAAAGATTTGACATGCTATAAGGCAGTAAATCTAATGATCTTGACTCATTACAAGACAGTAAATGAATTTGACCTTTTACAAGTCAGTATGTCTAATGATCTGGACAAGTTATAGGGCAGTAAATTTAATGATTTTGCCGTTATGATGCAGTAAATCTAATGATCTTCACCCGTAACAAGGTAATAAATTCGATAATCTTGAGCTGTGAATCTAATAATCTTGACATGTTATAAGGCAGTAAATCTGATGAGCTTTGCCTTTTATACGGAATGAAATTTAATGATGACATGTTATAAGGGAGTAAATCGAATGATCTTGACAAAGCAGTAAGTCTAATGATTTTTACCTGAGCTTACAAGGCAGTTTAAGTGAATACGAGGCAGTATAAGTAAATATAATGATCACCTGTTACAAGGCAGTAAATCTAATGAACCTGATCTCTTAAGGCAGTAAATATCTAAAAACATAAAAGATATAAAAATTTGATATGTGAGAAGGCAGTTCTGTTACAAGGCATTAAATCTTGAGCTGTTATAGAGCGTATAGAGCATGTTATAAGGCAGTAAATATAATGATCTTGACATTATATTTGTTAAAAGGCAGTATATCTAATGATCTTTACATGTTACAAAGCAGTAAATCTAATGATGACCTGTTACACGGAAGTAAATACAATGATCATATTGATCTTGTTACAAGGCAGGATATCTAATGATCTTGAGCAGTTATAAGGCAGTAAATCTAAAGATTTTGACCTGTAACAAGGAAGTTAATCTAATGAGCTTGACCTGTTGCATGGCTATAAAGAAATAAATCTAATGATCTTGACATGTTATTATGAGGCGAAAAATATAATTTGAAAAGCATGTTATAAGGCAGTAAATCTAATGATCTTGACTCATTACAAGACAGTAAATCTAACGATCTTGACCTTTTATAAGTCAATATCTTTTATGAACTTGACCTTTTACAAGACAGTAAATCTAATCGTCTGGACCTGTTATAGGGCAGTAAATTCAATTATTTTGGCCTGTTATGATGCAGTAAATCTAATGATCTTCACCTGTTATAAACAGTAAATCTAATAATCTTGACATGTTACAAGGCAGTAAATCTAATGATCTTGACCTGTTATAAGGGAGCAAATCTGATTTTCACTTTTAACAAGGCAATAGATCTAATGAGCTTGAGCTGTTAAAATTATCTTGACTTGTTACAAGGCAATCTAATGATCTTCATCTATTACAAAGCAGTAAATCTAATGATTCTGATCTTTTAAAAGGCAGTAAATTTAATGATCTTGACCTTTTAAAAGGAAGTAAATCTAATGATATTGCCCAGTTACAAGGAAGTAGATTTAATGATCTAATGATGACCTATAAGGCATTAAATCTAATGACCTTGGCCTAAATCAAATCTTGACATGTTATAAGGCTGTTATTGAGCTGTTATGTTGAGCTGTTATTAGATGCATTAGACAGTAAATGTAATGATCTTAACATATTATGAGGCAGTAAATTTAATGATCTAACCATTATGACCTATTATGAGTCAGTGAATCTATTGTTCTTGGTCTGTTACAAGGAAGTAAACAATCTTTTAAGGTAGTAAATCAGGTGATCTTGACAAAAAATCTAACAAACTTG
This sequence comes from Panulirus ornatus, assembly GCF_036320965.1. Lineage (NCBI taxonomy): Eukaryota > Metazoa > Arthropoda > Malacostraca > Decapoda > Palinuridae > Panulirus > Panulirus ornatus. The sequence goes on from NC_092257.1 coordinate 7,227,266, forward strand.
ATCAATTATAATGCAGTAAATTTAATGATCTTGACTTGGTAAGAGGTAGTAAATCTAATGACCCTGAGCTGTTATAAAGCAGTAAATTTAATGATCTTGACCTGTTACAAGGAAATAAATCTAATCATCTGTTACAAGGCAGTAGATCTAATAATCTTGACCTGTTATATGGCTGTAACTCTAATCCTGTTATAAGGTAAAAAAAAATATAATTTGACATGTTATAATGCAGTAAATCTAATGTTCTTGACTCATTATACGACAGTAGATATAATGATGTTGAACTGTTATACGGCAAGAAATCTAATAATCTTGAGCTGTTATAAGGCAGTAAATCTAATAATTTTGACATGTTATAGGGCAGTAAATCTGATCTTTGCCTGGTATACGGCAGTTAATCTTGACCTGTTATAAGGGAGTAAATCGAATGATCTTGACCTGTTACAAGGCAGTAAATCTAATGATTTTGACCTGTTATAGGATAGTATGAGAAGGCAGTAAATCTAATGATCCTGACCTGTAAATATGATTTTGACATGAGAAGGGAGTAAATCTAATGATCTTGACCTGTTACAAGGCATTAAATCTAATGATCTTGAGCTGTTATAATAACATGTTGTAAGGCAGTAAGTCTAATGATCTTGACCTTTTATAACGCAGCAGATCTAATCATCTTGATCTCTTATAATGATCTCTAATGATTAATCATCTTTACATGTTAAAAGACAGTAAATCTAATCATATTAACCTGCCTTTTAGGCAGTCTAATGATCTTGACCTGTTTAAGGCAGTGAATCTAATCATGACCTGTTACAAGGCAATGACCTGTTATAAGGCAGTATTTCTGTTGATCTTTACCTGTTACAAGGTAATATCTGGATCTGTCATAAGGCAGATCTTGAGCTGTTATAAAACAGTAAATCTAATGATCTTGACATGTAACGCGTCATAAAGCAGCAAATATAATCATCTCGATCAGTTATAAGGGAGAAAATCTAATGATCTTCACATGTTACAAGGCAGTAAATCTGATCATATTGACCTGTTATAAGGCAGTAAATCTAATGATCTTGACACGTTATAAGGCAGTAAGTCTAATGATCTTGACCTGATATAATGATCTTTACATGTTACAAGGCAATAAATCTAATGATCTTGACTTCTTATAAAGCATTAAATCTAATGAACTTCACCATCCAGACCTGTTATAAGGCAGTAAATCTATTGAGCTTTCAAGGAAGTAAATGCTATGATCTCTATATAAGACAGTGTCCATTGATCTTGACTTGCTACAAGGAAGGAAATCTAATGATTTTGAGCTGTTATAAAGCAGTAAATCTAATGATGACCTGTTACAAAGAAATAAATGGCTGTAACTCTAATCATCTTGACCTACTGTAAGGGAATAAATCTAATAATCTGGACATGTTATAAGGCAAATATAACTTCAATGATCTTAACATGTTATTAGGCTTGACTCATTACAATGATTTTGACCTTTTATAATATCTAATGAATTTGACCTTTGACTTGTTATTGGGCAGTAAATTTAATGATTTTGGCCTGTCATGATGCAATGCAGTTGAGCTATTATAAGGCAGTTAATTTGATAATCTTGACGTTATATATGTTATATATATGTTACATATGTTATATATGATGATCTTTGACCTGTTGCAAGGCAGTAAATCTAATTATTTTTACCTGTAACAGGGCAATAAATCTAGAGAGCTTGGGCAGTAAATGTAAGTTAATAAGTTTTTACAAGGTAGTAAATCTAATGATGACCTATTATAGGACAATACTTCTAATGATCTTGACATGCTAAAAGGCAGTAAATATAATGATCTTGACATATGAGAAGGCAGTAAATCTAATGATCTTGACCTGTTAAAAGGCATTAAATCTAATGATCTTGAACTATTATAGAGCGGTAAATCTAATAATCTTGAAATGTTGTAAGGCAGTAAGTCTGATGATCTTGACGTAGCAGATCTAATCATCTTAATTTCTTATAATGATCACTAATGATCTCTAATGATCTTTATATGTTACAAGGCAGTAAATCTAATCATATTAACCTATTATAAGGCAGTAAATCTAATGATCTTAACTTGTTAAAATGCAGTAAGTGCCTTGTAACAGGTCAGTTAAAGACCTGTTACAAGGCACTGTTATAAGGCACTGTTATAAGACAGCATTTCTGTTAAACTTTACCTGTTACAATGCAGTTATAATGCAGTATATTTAATTATCGACCAGTTATAATTTAATGATTCTGGCCTGTTATGCTGCAGTAAATCTAATGATCTTCACGCTATAAAGCAGAAAAAGGTAGTTAATCTTGACATAAGGCAGTAAATCTAATGAGTTTGAGCTGTTATAAGGCAGTACTTGTTACAATGCAATCTAATGATCTTCATCTCTTACAAGGCAGTAAATATAATGATGCTGACCTGTTAAAAGGCAGTAAATCTAATTATTTGACCTGTTACGAGGAAGTAAATCTAATGATCCTTACCTGTTATAAGGCAGTAAATCTAATGATCTTTACCTCCTACAAAGCAGTAAATCTATTGATAGTACTTCTAATGATCTTGACTTGTTACAATGTAATCTAATGATCCTCATCTCACACGGCAGTGCTGACCTGATCTGATTATTTTGACCTGTAATAAGGCAGGAAATATAATGATCTTGACATGTGAGAAGGCATTAAATCTAATGATCTTGAGATGTTATAGAGGTGTAAATCTAATGATCTTGAGATGTTATAGAGGTGTAAATCTAATGATCTTGACTCATTACAAGACCGTAAATCTAATGATCTTGACATTTTATAAGGCAGTATCTCTAATGAACTTGATCTGGATCTTTTATAAGGCAGCAGATCTAATCATCTTGTTATAAGGAAGTATATCTGATCTTGCCCTGTTACAAGGCATATTGACGTTAAAAAAGCAAGTAAGTCTAATGGCAGTATATATCTTGACTTGCTACAAGGCAGTAAATCTAATGATTTTGACCTGTTATAAGGCATAAATCTAATGATTTTGACCTGTTACACGAGATTAAATCTAATAATCTTCAGCTGTATCGTGACCTCTTACAATGCAGTAAATCTAATGATCTTGACCTGTTACACGAGATTAAATCTAATAATCTTCAGCTGTATCGTGACCTCTTACAATGCAGTAAATCTAATGATCTTGACCTGTTACAAGGCAGGAAATCAAATTATCAGTAAATCTAATGATGACCTGTTACAAGGAAGTAAATCTAATGATCTTGACCTGTTGCATGGCTGTAACTCTAATCATCATGACTTACTGTAAGGAAATAAATCTAATGATCTTGGCGTTATAAGGCAAAAAATATAATAATTTGAAAAGTTACAATTCTAATGATCTTGACATATTATAAGGTAGTTAATCTAATGATCTTGACTCATTACAATACCGTAAATCTAATGATCTTGACATTTTATAAGGCAGTATCTCTAATGATCTGGACCTAAGGCAGTAAATGTAATAATCTTGATTTGTTTTTAGGAATCCTTTCCTGTTATAAGGTAGTAAATCTAATAATCTTTACTTCTTACAGGGCAGTAAATCCATTGATCTTGACCTGCTATAAGACAGTACTTCTAAGGATCTTGACTTGTTACAATGCAATCTAATGATCTTCACCTGTTACAAGGCAATAAGTCTAATGATCCTGACCTGTTAAAAGGCAGTAAATCTAATCATCTTGACCTGTTAAAAGGTAGGAAATATAATGATCTTGACCTGTTATAAAGTAAAAAATCTAATGACCTTGACATATTATTTGTTATTTGACATATGAATGGCAGTGAATCTAATGATCTTGACATGATATATTCGCTAAATCTAATTATTATTGCAGTAAATCTATTGCTCTTGACCTGTTACAAGGAAGTAAATCTAATAATCGTATAAGGGAAAAAATCTTATAATCTTGAACGGATAAAATGCAGTACATCTAATAATATTAACCTTTTAAAATGCAGTGAACTGTTATAAGGCAGTAAATTTAATGATCTTGAATTGTTAAAAGGCAGTAAATCTAATGATCTTGACATATTATAAGGCAGTAAATTTAATCATTATGTCCTGTTATAAGGGAGTAAATCTATTGTTCTTGATATGTTACAAGGAATTAAATCTAATTATCAGTAAATCTAATGATCTTGAACTGTTATAAGGCAGTATATCTAATGATCTTGTCCTGTTATAAGGCAGTACATCTAATGAACTTCACTTGTTACAAAGTAGTAAATCTAAAGATCTGTGATAGGACAGTACTTCTAAAGATCCTGACATGTTACAAGGCAGTAAATCTAATGATCTTCACCTGTTACAAGGCAGTAAATCTAATGATCCTGACCTGCTAAAATCTAATCTTGACCTGTTATAAGGAAGTAAATCTCATGATCTTGACCTGTTACGAGGCATTAAATCTGGATCTGTTATAACGCAGTAAATCTAATTATCTTGAGCAAAGTTATAAGGCAGTAAATCTAATGATCATGACCTGTTACACGGAAGTAAATTCTACGATCTTCATATGTTACGTTATAAAGCAATAAATTTAATGATTTTGACCTGTTAAAAGGAAGTAAATCTAATGGTCTTGACCTGTTACATGGCTGTAACTCTAGTCATCTTGACCTACAGTAAGGAAATGTCTAATGATCATGACCTGTTACATGGCTGTAACTCTAATCATCTTGAAAATTTGAAACTTTACAAAGCAGTAGTTCATTATATTGACATGTTATGATGATCTAATGATCTTGACTCATTACAATCTAATGATCTTGACCTTTTATAAGGCAATTGAACTTGTCCTTTTACAAGACAGTAAATCTGGACCTGTTATAGGGCAGTAAAATTAATGATTTTGGCCTGTTATGATACAATCTAATAAATCTAATTATCTTGCCGTGTTATAAGGCAGTAAATCTGACCTGTTAAAAGGTAATGTGTGAAGGAATTAAATCTAATGATTGTAGAGATGTTGTAGAGATGTAAATCTACCTGTTATAAGGCAGTAAATCTGATGATCTTTACATGTTACGAGGCAGCGAATTTAATATTTTTGACCTGTTACAGGGCAGTAAATCTAATTATCTTGTTACAATCTAATTATCTTGAGCTATTATAGAGCAGTAAATCTAAGGAGTCAAATGATCCTGACCTGTCATCAGGCAGCAAATATATAAGGGAGAAAATCTAATGATCTTGACCTTACAAATTTTGTTTCAAGGCAATAAAGCTTGACCTGTTACAAGAAAGTAGATCTACCTGTTATAAAGCAATAAATCTAATGATCTTGAAAAATTATGTCTAATTGATCTTGACTTGTTACAAGAAAGTAGATCTACCTGTTATAAAGCAATAAATCTAATGATCTTGACAAATTATAAGGCAGTAAATTTGTTATAAGGCGGTAAATCGAATGATTTGGCCTGATGTTATGTCTAGTGATCTTGAGCTTGACCTGTTACAACGCTGTAAATCTAATAATATTGACCGGTTATAAGGCAGTAATTCTAATGATCTTGACCTTTTATAAAGTAGTAAATTTAATGATGTTGACCTGGTATAAGACAGTAAATCTAATGACTGACTTGTTATAAGGCAGTAAATCTAATGATTTTCACTTGTTATAAGGCAGTAAATATAATGATCTTGACATATAGGCGCTAAATCTAATTATTGTGTTAGTAAATCCATTGCTCTTGACCTGTTACAAGGAAGTAAATCGTACGAATAAGGTAGTAAATCTAAGGCAAACAATCTCTACCGGTTACAATGCAATATATCTATTGATATTGACCTTTCATAAAGCAGTAAATCGAACTGTTAAAAGGCAGTAAATCTGATGATGACCTTTTAAAAGGAAGTAAATCTAATGATAACTGTTATAAGACATTGAATATAATGATCTTGACATATTACAAGGCAGTAAATCTCATAATCTTTAGTTGTTATAAAACAGTAAATGTAATTATCTTGACATTATAAGGCAGTAAATCTAATGATCTAATCATTACGTCCTGTTATAAGGCAGTAAATCTATTATTAAATCTAATAATCTTCTAATGATCTTGAACTGTTATAAGGGAGTATATCCAATGATTAGGCAGTATATATAATGAACCACCTGTTACAAGGCAGAAAATCTAATGATCTTGATAAAATAAGATCTAATAAGACAAAAAAAACTTGACCAGTTACAAGGCAGGAATTCTAATGATCTTGACCTGTTATGAGAGTAAATCTAATGATCTTGATTTGTTAAAAGGCACTAAATCTTGACCTGTTTAAGGCAGTAAATCAAATGACCTTGACCTGTTGTAATCTAATAATCTTGGGCTGTTATAAAACAGTAAATGTTATAATCTAATGATTATGACCTGTTCTTGACCTGTTACAAAGGAGAAAACAAATTTATAAGGTAGTAAATCTAATGATCTTGACCTGTCATAAGGCAGTAAATTTAATGATCTTGATTTGTTAAGCGGCAGTCTACTGATCTTGAGCTGTTGTAAAGCAGTAAATATAATGATCTTGACCTGTTACAAGGAAGTAAATCTAATGATCACCTGTCATAAGGAAATAGATCTAATGATTTTGACCTCTTACATGGCTGTAACTCTAGTCATATTGACCTTTTATAAGGTAAAAAATATAATAATTTGACAAGGCAGTAAATCTAATGATCTTGACTCATTAGAAGACAGTAGATCTAATGATGTTGAACTTTTATAAGGCAATATCAGTAGGTCTAATGATCTGGACCTGTTATAGGGCAGTAAATTGAATGATTTTGGCCTGTTATGATGCAAGAGCATTAGGGCCCGCACCTCCTGCACAACAACAAAAGCTGCAGAAAATCTAATGATCTTGACATGTGACAAAGCAGTAAATCTGATAATATTGACCTGTTATAATGCAGTATATCTAATGATCATGATTTGTTAAAAGGCAGTAAGTCTAATGATTTTGAACTCTTTAAGGCAGTAAATCTAATGATCAGTAAGTCTAATGATCTTGACCTGATATAAAGCATTAAATCTAATGAACACCTTTTACAAAGCAGTAAATCTAATGATCTTGACCTGTTACGCGGAAGTAAATGCTATGATCATATCTCATGACAAAAAGTCTATTGATCTTGACTTGTTACAAGGCAGGAAATCTAATGATCTTGAGCTGTTATATAGCAGTAAATCTAAAGATCTTGACCTGTTCCATGGCTGATATTCTAATCATCTTGACAAACTGTACGGAAATAAATCTAATGATGACCTATTAAATGGCGGTAATTCTAATCACCTTGACCTACTGTAAGGAAATAAATCTAATGATCTTAATATGTTATAAGGCACCAAATCTAATGATCTTGACACATTACAATCTAATGATCTTGACCTTTTATAACGCAATATCTTTTAAGACCTTTTACAAAGCAGTACCTGTTATAGAGCAGTAAATTTACTCATTTTGGCCTATGATACAGTAAATCTAATGATCTTCACTGTTATAAACAGTAAATCGTTGCCCGTTACAAGGCAGTAAATTTAATTATCTTGACCTATTATAAGGGAGCAAATCTAATGATTTTCACTTTTAACAAGGAAATAAATCTAATGAGCTTGAGCAGTAAATGTAATGATCTTTACTTCTTACATGGCAGTAAATCTATTACTCTTGACCTGTTATAAGGTCTTGACTTACAATGCAATCTAATGATATTAACCTTTTACAAGTCTAATGATCCTGATCTGTTAAAAGACAGTAAATCTAATCATCTTGTCCTCTTATAAGCCAGGAAATATAATGATCTTGACATGTGAGAAGGCATTAAATCTAATGATCTTGACCTGTTACACGGGATTAAATATAATAATCCTCAGCTGTATCTTGATCTCTGACATGTTCTAAGGCAATAAGTCGAATGATGACCTGCAATAAGGCAGCAAGTATCGGGAGAAAATCTACAAGGCAATAAATCTAATGATCTTGACGTTACTAGGCAGTAAGTTTAATCTACCTTAACTTGTCACAAGGCAGTAAATCTAATGATCTTTACCAGTTATAAGACAGATCTTATAAGGCGATAAATCTTGACCGGTTATAAAGCAGTAAATCTAATGATCTTGACGTGTACGGTAGTAAATCTAATGACCTTGAGGCAGTTTATCTTGAAAATTTATAAGGCAGTAAATCTGATGATCGTGACATGTTATAGGCGCTAAATCTAATTATTATGGCAGTAAATATATTGCTCTTGACCTTTTACAAGAAAGTAAATCTAATAATCGTATAATGTAAGGCAAAAAATCAAATAATCTTGACCTCTTACAATGCAGTAAATCTAATGATAAAGCAGTAAATCTGATAATCTTCAACTATTATAAGGCAGAAAATCTAATGATCTTGACCTGTTATAAGGCAGTAGATTTAATGATCTACTTAAAAGTAAGTAAATCTAATGATCTTGGCCTGTTATAAGGCATTAAATCTAATGATAATCTTGAGCTGTTATAAAACAGTAAATGTAATGATAACATTATAAGGCAATAAATCTTGACATGTTGTAAGGCCAGTAAATCTAATCGTATTAACCTGTTATACGGCAGTAAATCCAATTTTCTTGAAATGTTAAAAGGCTGTGTCTAATGATCTTGACCTGTTTAAGGCAGTAAATCTAGTGATCTTGACCTATTACAAGGAAATTGAATCTAATAACAAGGCAGTATTTCTGTTGATCTTTACCTGTTACAAGGCAGTATCTGGATCTGTTATAAGGCAATAAATCTAATTATCTTGACCTGTTATGAGGCATTAAATCTAATGATCTTGAGCTGTTATAGAGCAGTAAATCTAATGATCTTGACATGTTATTAGGCGTTATAAGGGAGAAAATCTAATTATCTTGACCTGTTAAAAAGCAGTAAATCTAATCGTCTTGACCTGTTATAAAGCAGTAAATATAAATCTTAACATGTGACAAGGCAAGGCAAAAAATCTGATCATATTGTTAAAAGGCAGTATATCTGATTTCTTAAAAGGCAGTAAATCTAATGATCTTTAGCTGTTATAAAGCATTAAATCTAACAAAACAGTAAATCTAAACATCTTGACGATATAAGGCAGTAAATGCTATGATCTTCATATGTCTTATAAGACAGTAAGTCTATTGATCTTCATATGTCTTATTGATCTTGACAATTTACAAGGCAGAAAATCTAATGATCTTGAGCTGTTATAAAGCAGTAAGTCTAAAGATCTTGAAGTTAATCTAATGATCTTGACCTGTTGCATGGCTCAAACTCCAATCATCTTGACCTACTGTAAGGAAATAAATCTAATGATCTTTACCTGTTACTATAAGGAAATAAATCTAATGATCTTGGCATGTTATAAGGCAAAAAATATAATTTGAAAAGTTACAAGTCAGTAATTTTAATGATCTTGACATATTATAAGGCAGTAAATCTAATGATCTTGACCTTTTATAAGGCAATATCTTTCATGAAGACGTTTTACAACGAAGTAAATCTAATCATCTGGACCTCTTATAGGGCAGTAGATTTAATTATATTGGCCTGTTATGATGCAGTAAATTTAATGATCTACAAGGAAGTAAATCTAATGATCTTAACCCAATGATTTTCACTTTTAACAATGAGTTTGAGCTGTTATAAGGCAGTAAATTTAATAATCTTGACCTGTTACGAGGAAGTAAATCTCATGATCCTTACCTGTTACATGGCAGTAAATCTAATGATCTTTACTTTTTACAAGGCAGTAAATCTAATCATCTTGAGCTGTAATAGATCTAATCATCTTGATCCTGACCTGTTACACGGGATTAAATCTAATGCAGTAAATTTAATGATCTTGATCTTGATATGTTATAAGGCAATAAGTCAAATGATAAAGCAGCAAATATAACAATAAGGGAGAACATCTAATGATCTTTACCTGTTACAACACTATAAATCTAATGATCTTGAATCATGCAGTAACAATTTTGAACGGTTATAAGGCAGTAAATCTAATGATCTTGACCTTTTATAAAGCAGTAAATCTAATGACTTGTTATGATCTTGACATGTTATAGGGGCTAAATCTAATGATGACCTTTTATAAAGCAGTAAATCTTTAAGGCATTTTGTAAGGCAGTAAATCTGATGATCTTGACATGTTATACGCGCTGAATCTGATTATTATGGCATTACTTCCATATGGCATTATTGCTCTTGACCTGTTACAAGAAAGTAAATCAATCATATAAGGTAGTAAATCTATGGCAAAAAATCTAATAATCTTGACCGGTTACAATGATATTGACCATTTATAAAGCAGTAAATCTAATAATCTTGAACTGTTATAAGGCAGTAAATTTAATGATCTTGAATTGTTAAAAGGCAGTAAAGCTAATGATCTTGTCCTGTTATAAGGCAGTAAATCTAATGATCCTGACCTTTTAAAAGGAAGTTTATCTAATGATCTTGACCTGTTATAAGGCATTAAATTTAATTATCTTAAACCTGTTATAAAACAGTAAAGGTAATGATCTTGACATATTAAATCTAATCTAATAATCTTCTAAAGTAGTAAATCTAATGATCTTGAACTGTTACAAGGCAGTATATCTAAAGGACTTGTAATGGTCTTGACTTGTTACAAGGCAGAAAATCTAATGATCTTGACCTATTATAAGACAAAAAATCTTATTGACAGTAAATCTAATCATCTTGACCTATTATAAGGCAGAATCTTGACGTTAAAAGGCACTAAATCTTTACCTGTTTAAGGCAGTAAATCTCCACCTAATACAAGGCAGTAAATATGATATTGACCTTTTATAAAGCAGTAAATCTTGAAGTGTTATCGTGACCTGTTTAAAGGAAGTGAATTTAATGATTTAATCATTTTGACCTGTTATAAGGCAATTTGACCTTTGACCTTTTATAAGTCAGTATATCTAAGGGCAGTAAATTTAATGATTTCGGCCAGTTTGGATGCAGTAAATCTATTGTTCTAAGGTAATAAATTTAATGATCATGACGGCAAAAAATCTAACAATCGACCGATTATAAAGCAGTAAATCTAATTATATTTAGTAACAATCTTGACTTGTTAAGAGGCAGAAAATCTATTGATCTTGACGTGTTACAAGGCAGGAAATCTAATGATCTTGACCTGTTACATGGCTGTGTAGCTCTGATCATCTTGACCAACTGTACGGAAATAAATCTGATATTGATATAAGGTAAAAAATATAATTTGACAAGTTGCAAGGCAGTAATTCCAATAATGCAGTAAGACAATAGATCTAATGATTTTGACAATTTGACCGACCTTTTATAAGTCAATAAATCTAATGATCTGGACCTGTTATAGGGCAGTAAATTTAATGATTTCGGCCTGTTTGGATGCGGTAAATCTAATGATCTTCACCCGTAATAAGGCAAGAAATTTAATCTTGAGCTGTTATACTGCAATAAATCTGATGATCTTTGCCTGTTATACGGCAGTGAATCTAATGATGACCTTTTTTAGGACAGTACCTCTAATGATCTTGACATGTAAGGCAACACGTCTTGATCTCTTATAACACAGTAGATCTCTTACGATGAACTCTAATGATTAATCATCTTTACATATTAAAAGGCAGTAAATCTAATCATATTAACCTGTTATAAGGCAGTAAATTTAATGATCTTGACTTGTTAAAAGGCTAATGATCTTGACTTGTTACAAGGCACTGAATCTAATAATCTTGACCTGTTATAAGGCAGTATTTCTGTTGATCTTTACCTGTTACAAGGTAGTATCTGGATCTGTTATAAGGCAGTGAATCTTATTATCTTGACCTTTTATAGGGCATTAAATCTAATGATCTTGAGCTGTTATAGAGCGTCAGCAAATATAATCATCTCGATCTGTTATAAGGGAGAAAATCTAATGATCGTGACATTGCTACAATCTAATCAATGACTATAAGGCAATAAATCTAATGAACTTGATTTGTTAAAAGGCAGTAAGTCTTATATGATCTGTTATAAGGCAGTAAATCTAATTATCTTGACCTCTTTAAGACTAAATCTAATGATCTTGACCCGTTACAAGGCAATAAATCTAATGATCTTGACTTCTTATAAAGCATTAAATCTAATGAACTTCACCTGTTACAAAGCAGTAAATCTAAACATCCTGACCTTTTATAAGGCAGTAAATTTGATGAGATTGACCTGTTACACGGAAGGAAATGCTATATAAGACCTTTTGATCTTGTTACAAGGCAGGAAATCTAATGATGAGCTGTTATAAAGCAGTAAATCTAATGATCATGACCTGTTACAAAGAAATAAATGGCTGTAACTTTAATCATCTTGACCTAAATCTAATGATCTTGACTCATTACAAGACAGTAGATCTCATGAGGACCTTTTATAAGGCAATATCTAATGAATTTGAACTTTTACGTCTTTTACAATTTACTATTATGATGCAGTAAATTTAATGATCTTGACCTGTTACATGGCTGTGTAGCTCTGATCATCTTGACCATCTGTACGGAAATAAATCTGATATTGATATAAGGTAAAAAATATAATTTGACAAGTTGCAAGGCAGTAATTCCAATAATGCAGTAAGACAATAGATCTAATGATTTTGACCTTTTATAAGGCAATTTGACCTTCGACCTTTTATAAGTCAATAAATCTAATGATCTGGACCTGTTATAGGGCAGTAAATTTAATGATTTCGGCCTGTTTGGATGCGGTAAATCTAATGATCTTCACCCGTAATAAGGCAAGAAATTTAATCTTGAGCTGTTATACTGCAATAAATCTGATGATCTTTGCCTGTTATACGGCAGTGAATCTTGAATTTAATAATCTTGAGTTGTTATAATAATCTTGCATTACCTGTTATAAGGCAGTAAATCTAATGGTTTTTACCTATAATAACAAGGCAATAAATCTAATGAGCTTGAGCTGTTATAAAACAGTAAATGTAATAGGTTTATCTAATTATCCTTACTTTTATAAGGCAGTAAATCTAATGATCACTTTTTACATAGGACATTACTTCTAATGATCTTGACCAGTAAATCTAATAATCTTGAAATGTAAGGCCTAATGATCTTGACCTAGCAGATCTAACCATCTTGATTTCTTATAATGATCTCTAATGATCTCTAATGATCTATATATGTTACAAAGCAGTAAATCTAATGATCTTGACTTGTTGTAAGGTCTAATGATCTTGACGTAGCAAATCTAATCATCTTCATTTCTAATGGTCTCTAATCATCTTTATATGTTACAAGGCAGTAAATCTAATCATATTAACCTGTTATAAAGCAGTGAATCTAATGATATTAACTTGTTAAAATGCAGTGTCTAATGATCACCTGTTTAAGACCTGTTACAAGGCACTGAATTTAATAATTTCTGTTGATCTTTACCTGTTACAAGGCAATATCTGGATCTGTTATAAGGCATTAAATCTAATGATCTTGAACTGTTATAGAGCGGTAAATCTAATAATCTTGAAATGTTGTGAGGCCTAATGATCTTGACCTAGCAGATCTAATCATCTTGATTTCTTATAATGATCTCTAATTATCTTTATATTTTACAAAGCAGTAAATCTAATCATATTAGCCTGTTATAAGGCAGTAAATCTAATGATCTTGACTTGTAAGGTCTAATGATCTTGACGTAGCAATTATAATTATGTCTAATGATCTCTAACAAGGCAGTAAATCTATTCATATTAATCTAATGATATTAGCAGTCTAATGATCTTCACCTGTTTAAGATCAACAAGGCACTGAATCTAATAATCTTGACCTGTTATAAGGCAGTATTTCTGTTGATCTTTACCTGTTACAACCTAACCTAAGGCAGTAAATCTAATGATCCTAATCTGTTAAAAAGGCAGTAAATTTAATCATCTTGGCTGTTATAAGGCAGGAAATATAATGATCTTGATATGTGAGAAGGCATTAAATCTAATGATCTTGAGCTGTTATAAGGCAGCAGATCAAATCATCTTGATCTGTTATATGGGAGTACATCTAATGATCTTGACAGTAAATATAATGATGTTGACTTGTTAAAAAGGCAATTTTAAGGTAGTAAATCTAATGATCTAATGACACGGGAGTATATCTAATAATCTTCGCCTGTTTCTCGACCTCTGACAATGCAGTAAATCTAATGATCTTGATCTTGACGTTATAAGGCAATGTCAAATGATCTTGACATGTTATAAGGCAGCAAATATATTCCTCTCGATCTGTTATAAGGCAGTAAGTCTAATGATCTTGATGTTACAAGGCAATATATCAGTGAATATAAGACAGGAAATACAGTGACCTTGACTTGTTATAACGCTGTAAATCTAATGATCTTCAATAATGCAGGAAAAATCTAACAATCTTGACCAATTATAAGGTAGTAAATATTTAGTAACAATCATAATATAATCTAATATAACATATAAAGCGGTAAATCTAATGATCTCGACATGTTGTAGGGCAGGAAATCTAATGACCTTGACTTGTTATAGGGCAGTAAATCTGATGATCTTGACATGTTATAGCAGTGTCTAATTGAGGTTGACTTGTTACAAGGAAGTAAATCTAATATAACATATAAAGCGGTAAATCTAATGATCTTGATATTATATAATTCAACGAATCTGTTATAAGATAGGAAATATAATGAGTTTGACATGTTACAACGCTGTAAATCTAATGATCTTGAATAATGCAGTAAAAATCTAACAATCTTGATCGATTGAAATCTAATTAAATTTAGTAACAATCATAAGGCAATAAATCCAATAATCTTGAGTGGTTATAAGGCAGTAAATCTAATGATCTTGACATTTTATAAGGCAGTAAATCTGATAATTTTGACGTTATAGGCGCTAAATCTAATTACTATGGCAGTAAATCTATTGCTCTTGACCTGTTACAAGAAAGTAAATCTAATAATCGTATAAGGTAGTAAATTTAAGGCAAAAAATCTTGACCGGTTACAATGCAGTAACTTTTAATAAAGCAGTAAAGCAGAAAATCTTGAGCAGTAAATTTAATGATCTTGAATTGTTGAAAGGCAGTAAATCTAATGATCTTGACCTGTTGATGTTGATGTTGACCTTTTAAAAGGAGGTAAATTTGATAACCTTGACATGTTGTAAGTCTAATGATAACGCAAAAGATTTAGATCTTTATGATGAACTCTAATGATTAATCATCTTTACATATTTTCAATATCTTAACCTGTTTAAGGCAGTAAATCTAATGATCTTGACCTATTACAAGGCACTGAACCTGTTATAAGGCAGTATTTCTGTTGATATTTACCTGTTACAAGGCAGTTTCTGGATCTGTTAAAAGGCAGACCTGTTAGAAGGCATCAAATCTTGAGCTATTATAGAGCAGTAAATCTAATGATCTTGACATGTAAGGCGTGTCATCTCAGCAAATATAATCATCTCGATTTGTTATAAGGAATAAAATCTAACGATGTTGACATGTTACAAGGCAATAAATCTGATCATATTGACCTGTTATAAGGCAGTAACTCTAATAATCTTGATTTGTTAAAAGGCAGTAAGTCTTATATGATCTGTTATAAGGCTATAAGGTTATAAGGTTATCTTGACCTCTTTAAGGCAGTAAATCTAATGATCTTGACCCTTTATAAGGCAGTTGGTCTAATGATCTTTACATGTTACAAGGCAATAAATCTAATGAACTTCACATGTTACAAAGCAGTAAATCATATCCTTTTATAAAGCAGTAAATCTAATGATCTCTTATAAAGCAGTAAATCTAATGATCTCTTATAAAGCAGTTATAAGTTATAAGGCAGTAAATCTAATGATTTTCACTTTTAACAAGGCAATAAATCTAAGCTTGAGCTGTTACGAGGAAGTAAATCTAATGATCGTTACCTGTTATAAGGGAATAAATCTAATGATCTTTACTTTTTACAAGGCAGTAAGTCTATTGATCTTGACCTGTTTAAGACAGTATTTCTAATGATCCTGACTTGTTACAATGCAATCTAAGGTCTTCATCTCTTTTAAATGGCAGTAAATCTAATCATTTTGACATGTTATAAAGCAGGAAATATAATGATCATTAGATTTACTTCCTTCTCACATGTCAACATCATGAAAAGTAGTTTTATAAGAGGTCATCATTAGATTTACTGCCTTTTAACAGCCTTAACAGCATTAAATCTAATGATCTTGAGATGTTTCAGATGTGTTATAAGGTGTGTCATATGGCAGAAAATATAATCATCACCTCTTTAAGGCAGTAAATCTAATGATCTTGACATGTTATAAGGCGTGTCATATGGCAGCAAATTATCTGTTATAGGGGATCTTGACCTGTTGCAAGGCAGAAAAACTGGTCATATTGACCTGTTATAAGGCAGTAAATCTAATGGTCTTGATTTGTTATAATCTAATGATATTGCTCTTTTATAAGGCAATATCTCTAATGAATTTGACCTTTTACAAGTCAGTAAATCTAATTATCTGGGCCTCTTATAGGGCAGTAAATTTAATAGTTTAGGCCTGTTTGGATGCAGTAAACCTGACGATCTTCACTCGTGATAAGGCATATAAGGCAAGTAAATCTGATGATCTTGACCTGTTACAAGGCAGTAAATCTAATCATTTTTACCTGTAACAAGGGAATAAATCTAACGAGCTTGAACTGTAAATGTAATAAGTAAATCCTTAACTTTTATAAGGCTGTTAAAAGGCAGTAAATCTAATGATGACCTCTTATAAAACTACTTTTCATGATGTTGACATGTGAGAAGGAAGTAAATCTAATGATCCTGACCTATTAAAAGGCAGTAAATCTAATCATGACCTGTTATAAGGCAGTAAATATAAAGATCTTGATATGTGAGATGGCAGTAAACCTAATGATCTTGACTTTTTACAAAGCATTAAATCTAATTATCTTGAGCTATTATAGAGCGGTAAATTTTGACATGCTGTAAGGCAGTAAGTCTAATGATTTTGACCTCTTATAACGCAGCAGGTCTAATGATCGCTAGTCATTTTTACATATTACAATCTAATTATATTTACCAGTTATAAGGAAGTAAATCTAATGATCTTGACATGTTAAAATGACCTGTTTAAAGGCAGTATTTCTGTTGATCTTTACATGTTATAAGGCAGTAAATCTAATTATCTTGACCTGTTATAAGGCCGTAAATCTAATGATGAGCTTTTATAGAGTAAATCTATTGATATTTACCTTTTGAAGTTGACCTTTTACGTCAGTAAATCTCATGATTTAGACTGTGATATGTCAATCTTTCTCCTACTGGTCATTAGATTTATCTTCTAAGTATCTAAGCGGGGTTTGTGGGGAAGGTGAGGGAAGTGAGTGTGGGAATTAGTGGTGCCCATCAAGGATCTCTACCGCCCATCCAAGAGGCTACCCCAGAGTTAGAGGAAGACTATGATGAGTTCCTCTGGAATGTTGCTACATACTTTAAAGCAGATTTAGATTTAAATTGATCTAGTAAAAAAGAGCCAACTCAGAGCTGGCAGATAAATAATTCTTGACATGATTTTTGCCTTGATGATCTTTGCCTGTTATACTGCAGTAAATCTAAAGATCTTGACCTGTTACAATGATCTAATGATTTTTACCTGTAGCAAGGCAATAAATCTAAAGAGCTTGAGCTGTTATAAAGTAGTAAATATAATAAGTAAATCTAATGATCTTCACTTTTTATAAGGTAGTAAATCTAATCATCTTGATTTGTTATAAGGCTGTAAATTTAATGATCTTATGTGAGAAGGCAGTAAATCTAATGATCTTGACCTGTTACAATGCATTAAATCTAATGACTTTCAACTATTATACAGCGGAAAATCTTATAATCTATAACGTAGCAGATCTAATTATCTTGATCTCTTCTAATAATCTATTGATTTCTACCTGTTAGAAGGCAGTAAATCTAATTATCTTGACCTGTTATAAAGCAGTAAATCTAATGAACTTGACCTATCATAAGGAAGAATATCAATGGATAAGGCAGTGAATCTAATGATCATTATATGGCAGTAAATCAAAAGATCCTGACTTGCTATAATACAGTAAATATAATGATCTTTACCTGTTATAAGGCAGTAAATCTAATGATGACCTTTTGTAAGGCAAAAATTCCTAGGCAGTAAATCCTACTATATTGATATTAATAGATGTAAATCTATTAATGTAAATCTAATAATCTGTAAGGCAGTAAATATAATGATCTTCACTCGTTACAAGACAGTAAATATAATGATCTTGACTTGTTAAAAGGCAGTAAATCTAATGATCTTGACATGTTATAAGGCGTGTCATATGGCAGCAAATTATCTGTTATAGGGGAGAAAATCTGATGATCTTGACCTGTTGCAAGGCAGAAAATCTGGTCATATTGACCTGTTATAAGGCAGTAAATCTAATGGTCTTGATTTGTTATAATCTAATGATATTGCTCTTTTATAAGGCAATATCTCTAATGAATTTGACCTTTTACAAGTCAGTAAATCTAATTATCTGGGCCTCTTATAGGGCAGTAAATTTAATAGTTTAGGCCTGTTTGGATGCAGTAAACCTGACGATCTTCACCCGTGATAAGGCATATAAGGCAGTAAATCTGATGATCTTGACCTGTTATAAGGAAGTAAATCTAATCATTTTTACCTGTAACAAGGGAATAAATCTAATGAGCTTGAACTGTAAATGTAATAAGTAAATCCTTACCTTTTATAAGGCTGTTAAAAGGCAGTAAATCTAATGATGACCTCTTATAAAACAGTACTTTTCATGATGTTGACATGTGAGAAGGAAGTAAATCTAATGATCTTGACCTATTAAAAGGCAGTAAATCAAATCATGACCTGTTATAAGGCAGTAAATATAATGATCTTGATATGTGAGATGGCAGTAAACCTAATGATCTTGACTTTTTACAAAGCATTAAATCTAACTATCTTGGGCTATTATAGAGCGGTAAATTTTGACCTCTTATAACGCAGCAGGTCTAATGATCGCTAGTCATTTTTGCATATTACAATCTAATTATATTTACCAGTTGTAAGGCAGTAAATCTAATGATCTTGACTTTTTAAAATGACCTGTTTAAAGGCAGTATTTCTGTTATAAGGCCGTAAATCTAATGATGAGCTTTTATAGAGTAAATCTATTGATATTTACCTTTTGAAGTTGACCTTTTACGTCAGTAAATCTCATGATTTAGACTGTGATATGTCAATCTTTCTCCTACTGGTCATTAGATTTATCTTCTAAGTATCTAAGCGGGGTTTGTGGGGAAGGTGAGGGAAGTGAGAGTGTGGGAACTAGTGGTGCCCATCAAGGATCTCTACCGCCCATCCAAGAGGCTACCCCAGAGTTAGAGGAAGACTATGATGAGTTCCTCTGGAATGTTGCTACATACTTTAAAGCAGATTTAGATTTAAATTGATCTAGTAAAAAAGAGCCAACTCAGAGCTGGCAGATAGATAATTCTTGACATGATTTTTGCCTTGATGATCTTTGCCTGTTATACTGCAGTAAATCTAAAGATCTTGACCTGTTACAATGATCTAATGATTTTTACCTGTAGCAAGGCAATAAATCTAAAGAGCTTGAGCTGTTATAAAGTAGTAAATATAATAAGTAAATCTAATGATCTTCACTTTTTATAAGGTAGTAAATCTAATCATCTTGATTTGTTATAAGGCTGTAAATTTAATGATCTTATGTGAGAAGGCAGTAAATCTAATGATCTTGACCTGTTACAATGCATTAAATCTAATGACTTTCAACTATTATACAGCGGAAAATCTTATAATCTATAACGTAGCAGATCTAATTATCTTGATCTCTTCTAATGATCTCTAATGATCTTTACGTGTTACAAGGCAGTAAATCTAATCATATTAACCTCTTTTGACTTGTTAAAAGGAAGTAACAAGTAAATCTAACAAGGCAGTAACTGGAAGTGTTATAAGGCAGTAAATCTAATGATCTGGACAGTAAATCTAATGATCTTTGCTCAGTACAACCTCAGTACAAATCTAATGATTCATTTTAACAAGGCAATAATGAGCTTGAGCTGTTATCAGGCAGTAATGATTTTGGCTTGTTATGATGCGGTAAATTTAATGATCTGTTTACATGTTATACGGCAGCAAATATAATGATCTTTGGCTATTACAAGGGAGTCAATCTAATGATTTTCACTTTTTCACGAGGCAATAAATCTAATGAGCCTGAGCTGTTATAAGTTATGAGGAAATTAATCAAATTATCCATACCTGTTATAAGACAGTAGATATAATGATCACTTCTTACAAGGCAGTAAATCTAACGAATTTGACCTTTTATAAGACAGTACTTCTGATGACTTTTTACAAGGCTGTAAATCTAATGACCACCTGTTACAAGGCATTAAATGTGATCATCTTGACCTGTTATAAGGCAGTAAATATGATTATCTTGACCTAAGAAGGCTGTTATAGAGCGGTAAATCTAATGATCGACGTTATAAGGCAGTAAGTCTGATGATCTTGATAAGGCAGCAAATCTTGATCTGTTATAAGGGAGTAAATCTAATGATCGACGTTATAAGGCAGGAAGTCTGATGATCTTGATAAGGCAGCAAATCTAATGACCTTGACTTGTTAAAAGGCAGTCTAATGATGACCTGTTTAAAGCAGTAAATCTAATGATCTTAACCTGTTACAAGGTAGTGAATCTAATGATCTTGACCAGTTATAAGGCAAAAAATATAACAATTTGACAAGTAATTTCAATGATCTTGGCAATATCTCTAATGAATTTGATCTGGACCTGTTATAGGGCGGTAAATTCAATGATTTTGGCCTGTTATGATGCAGTAAATCGGATGATTTTGTAACAAGGCAATAAATCTAATAATCGACATGTTATAAGGCAGTAAATCTAATGATCATTATATGGCAGTAAATCTAATGATGACCAGTTATAAGGGAGTAAATCAAATGAACTTCACCTGTTATATGGAATTAAATCTAATGATCTTGACCTGTTACAATGATTTTCACTTTAAACAAGGCAATAAGGCTATACAAGGTTATAAGGTAAATCTAATGATCCTTACCTGTTATGATGCAGTAAATCTAATGATGTTCACTTCTTACAAGGCAGTAAGTCTTGACCTATTATAGGACTTGTTACAAGGCAGTAAATCTAATCATCTTCACCAGTTACATGGCAGTAATCTAATGATCCCGACCTGTTAAAAGGCAGGAAATTTAATCATCTTGACGTGTTACAAGGCAGTAAATCTAATGATCTTGAGCTGTTATAGAGCGGTAAACCTGATATTGATCTGTTATAGGGAGTACATCTGATGATCTTGACATGTTACAAGGCAGTAAATCTAATCATAATAACCTGTTATATGGCAGTAAATCTAATTATCTTGACCTGTTATAAGGCAGTAAATCTAATGATCTTGAACTCTTATGGGGCCATAAATGTAATAATTTTGACCGGTTATAAGGCAGTAAATCTAATGATTGACCTTTTATAACGGAGCAAATCTAATGATCTTGACGGTATAAGACAGTAAATGACCTTGACCTGTAAATGTAAGGCAGGTAATCTAATGATCTTGCCGTGTTGTAAGGCCGTAAATCTAATGAACTAAAGATCTTTAACTGTTGTAAGGCAGACAACCTAATGATATAGAAATGTTATAAGGCAGAAAATCTAATGATCTTGACTCGTTACAAGGCTATAAATGTAATGATCTTGACCTGTTGCAAGGCAGTAAATATAAACATCATGACCTGTTATAACAATCTTGGCGCTACATCTGATTATTATGACCTTCCTTGTAACAAGGAAGTAAATCTATAAGGTAGTCAATCTTGACATGTTATAAAGCAAAAAATCTAGTAATCTTGACCGGTTACAGTGCAGTAAATCTAATGATATTGACCTGTTCTAAGGCAGTAAATTTAATATTGAATTGTTAAAAGGCAGTACATCTAATGATCTTGACCTGTTATAAGGCAGTAAATCTAATGATCTTGACCTGCTATAAAGCAGTAATTCTAATGATCTTGACCTGTTACAAGGAAGTAAATCTTGAACTTTTTTCGGGCCAGTAGGTAGGTCTAATGATCTTGACCTGTTCTAAAGCAGTAAATCTATTGATCTCTATCTGTTAGAAGGCAGTAAATCTAATTATCTTGACTTGTTATAAAGCAGTAAATCTAATGAACTTGACCTATCATAAGGAAGAATATCGACCTGTTATAATGCAGTAAATCAAAAGATCCTGACTTGCTATGAGGCAGTAAATCAAAAGATCCTGACTTGCTATAATGCAATAAATATAATGATCTTTACCTGTTATAAGGCAGTAAATCTAATGATGACCTTTTGTAAGGCAAAAAATCCTAGGCAGTAAATCCTATTATATTGACCTATTATATAGCAGTAAATCTAATGTAAATCTATTAATGTAAATCTAATAATCTGTAAGGCAGTAAATATAATGATCTTCACTCGTTACAATGATTTTGACCTGTTACAAGACAGTAAATCTAATGATCTTGACTTGTTCTAAGGAAGTAAAATTTGATATGTTACAAGGTAGTAAATCTAATGATCTTGGCCTCTTATGGGGCAGTATATATAATGATCTTGACTTGTTAAAAGGCAGCAAATCTAATGACCTTGACTTGTTATAAGGCACAAAATCTAATGGTCTTGACCTGTTACAAGGAATAAGGCAATAAATCAAATGATCTTCCCATGTTATAAGGCAATAAATCAAATGATCTTCCCATGTTATAAGGCAATAAATCAAATGATCTTGACCTGTTACAAGGGAGCAAATCTAATGATCAAATGATCTTGACCTGTTACAAGGGAGCAAATCTAATGATTTTAAGCTATTATAAAGCAGTAAATCTAATGATCTTGACCTGTTATAAGGCAGTAAATCTAATGATCTTGACTCGTTACAAGGCAAGGAAATAGATATAATGATTTTGATCTGATATAAGGCAGTAAATCAGTATATATAATGATCACTTTTTATAAGGCAGTACATGTATTGATTTTGAACTATTAAAAGGAATTAAATACAATGCATTAAATCTGAAGACCTTGAGCAGTAAATTTAATGATCTTGACATTTTATAAGGCAGTAAGTCTCAGGATCTTCACCTGCTTATAAGGCAGTAAATCTAATCATCTGGATCTGTTATATGGGAGTAAATCTGATGATAACCTGTTACAAGGCAGTAAATCTAATGATGACCTGTTTAAGGCTATTGTTTTTGACAAGGCATTTTCTGATCTATTGTTTTTGACCTGTTATAAGCAGTAAGCTTTAGCTGTCACAAGGAAGTAAATCTAATGATTTTGACATGTTATAAGGCTTTAAATCTAATCATTTTGATCATATTATAAGGCAGTTGTAAATGACGTTGACAAATCTAATGATCCTATACACTTATAAGGCAATAAATCTTGACCGGTTCCGAGGCCTTTTATAAAACAGTGAAGGCCTGTTTTTGACCTCTTATAAGGTAGTAAATCTAATGATCTTGACATATCATAAAGTAGTATATCTAATGATATAAGGCAGTAAATATAATGAAAAGGCAGTACGTCTTGACCTCTTAGACAGTAAATCTAATGATCTTGACATTTTTTTGTCAGTAAATCTAATGATCTTGACCTGTTATAAGGCAGAAAATCTAATGATCTTGACCTGTTGCAAGCAGTAATTCTAATAATCGACCTGTTATGAGAGAGTAAATCTAATGACCTTTACCTATTACAAGGAAGTAATAAGGCAGTTAAAAGGCATTAAATCTAATGATCTTGACTTGTTACAAGATAGGAAATCTAATGAACTTTATTTGTTTCAAGGAAGTAAAAATAATGATCTTATAAGGCAGAGAATATAATGATCTAGACCTGTCACAAAAATTAGATCTAAGGCAGCAAATCTAATGATGTAAATCTAATGAGTAAATCTAATGATGACCTTTTTCAAGACAGTAATGGCCTTGAGCTATCATAAAGCAGTAAATCTAATGATCTTGACATGTGATAAGGCTATGGATCTTAACCGGCTTTACAAAAGCAGCAAATCTAATCATCTGGATCTAATGATCTTGACCAGCTACAAGGCAGTAAATCTAATGATCTTGACCTGTTATAAGTCAGTAAATCTCATGATCTGGATCTGTAACATAATGATCTTGACCTGTTATAAGGCAGTAAATCTAATGATCTTGACTTGTTACAAGATAGTAAAACTAATGTTAAAAGGAAGTAAATATAACGATCTTGATCTGCTGTAAAGCAGAGATAATGATTACCTGTTACAAGGAATTAAATTTAATGATCACCTTTATTAAATCTAATGTTATAGATCAGTAAATTTAATGATCTTGACATGTTATAAGGCAGTAAGATCTTGACCTGTTATAAGGCAGTAAATATAATCATCTTGATCTGTTGTACGGGAGTAAATGTAATGATCTTGACTTGTTAAAAGGCAGTAAATCTAATGATCTTGATCTGTTTAAGCCAATAAATCTATTGTTCTTGACTAATACAAAGCATTAAATCTAATGATCTGTACCTATAAATCTAATGATCTTGATAAGGCTTTAAATCTAATTTTGATCAGTTACAAGGGAGTAAATCTAATGATCTTCACCTGCTATAAAGCAGTAAATCTATTGACCTATTAGGCCGTAAATTTGAATGATTTGGCCTTATAAGGCAATAATTCTAATAATCTTGACCGGTTACAAAGCAGTAAATCTAATGATCTTGAAATATTATAAACTAATGATCTTGACCTGTTAAAAGGCAGTAAATCTAATAATCTTGACTTGTGAAAGGGCAGAATCTTGATCTGTTATAAGGCAGTAAATCTAATGATTAAGAATTAAATCTGATGATTTACAGGGCAGAAAATCTAATGACGACCTGTTACGAGGATTAAATCTGATGATTTATAGGGCAGTATGAGCCTTGTTAATCGAACAACAAATCTCATCTTGATCTTGTTAAAAGGCAGGAAATTTAATGTCTCAAGGAAATAAATCTAATGATCTTGATAAAGGACGAGGCACTAAATCTAATGACCTTGGTATATTATAAAGCAGTAAATCTAATGATCTTGGCCTATTACAACGCAGTAAATCTAATGATCTTGATCTGTTCAGACAGTAAATCTAATCATCTCGATCTGTTGTACGGGAGTAAATCAACTATCAACAGGTTACAAGATAGTACATCTAATGATTACCTGTTACAAGGAAGTAAATATAATGGTCTTGATCTACTATATCTAATGATCTTGACTTTTTATGCCTCATAACAGGTGAAGATAATTAGATTTACTTCCTTATAAAAGTCAAGATCAATAGATAAATCTATTGAATTTGTCCTAATACAAGGCAGAGAACTGTTACAAAGAATTAAATCTTTACCTGTCACAAGGAAGCAAATCTAATTATCTAATTATCTAATTAAATCTAATTATCTTGAACTCTTATAATGCAATAAGAGGCAGTAAAACAGATCAAGATGTAATGATCTTGACCTGTTACAAAGGGGTAAATCTGATCATATTGACCTGTTATAATGATGACACATTTAATGCAGTAGATCTAATGATCTTGACATGTTATACGCCTTTAAATCTTATGTGGTCTGTTATAAGGCAGTAAATCAAATGATCTTGACCGGTTATAACGCATTGTATCTAATGATCTTTACCTGTTACAAGGCATTAAATCTAATAATCTAATGCCTTGACCAGTTACAAAGCAGTAAATTTTGAGATGTTATAAAGAAGTAAATATTAATGATCTTGACTTGTTACAATATCATTATTACAGTGATCTTGAGCAGTAAATCTAATGATCTTGACATGTTTTAGGGCAGTAAATCCTGAGACCTAATGATCTTGACTCGTTACAACGCAGTAAATCTAATGACCTTGACATATGACATTATATTAATGATGACCTGTTATAATGATTAAATCTAACGATTTTCACCTGTGTAATGATCTTGACCTCTTGACCTTGAGCTGCTATCGAGCAATCTAATGACCTATTATAAGGCAGAAAATCTAATCATCCTGATCTATTATAAAGGAGTAAATCTAATCATATAAGGCAGTAAATCTAATGATCTTGACTGGTTAAATGGCAGTAAATCTAATGATCTTGACCAGTTTAAGGCAGTAAATCTAATAATCTTGACCTGATGACCTAGACCTGTTATGCGAAAATCAAATGATTTTGACTCGTTACAAAGCATTAAATCGATCTTAAGGCAGTAAATCTAATGATCTTGACTGGCTCAAAGGCAGTAAATCTAATAATCTCGACCAGTTTAAGGCAGTGAATCAATTGATCTTGACCTGCTATATGGCAGCAAATCTAATCATCTTGACCTGTTACAAGTCTAATGACCTGTTATAGGGCAGTAAATCCAATGATCGTGACAAGGAATTAAATCTAATGACCCTCTCCTCTTCTAAGGCCTAATAATCTAACGATCTTGACCAGTTTAAGGCAGTAAATCAATTGATCTTGACCTGATGATCTGGACCTGTTATGCGAAAATCAAATGATTTTGACTCGTTAACGAACTTAAGGCAGTTAATCTAATGATATTGACTGGTTCAAATGATCTTGACCTTAATGATCTTAATGATCTTGACCAGTTTAAGACAGTAAATCAATTGATCTTGACCTGCTATAAGGCAGCAAATCTAATCATCTAATGATCGTGACAAGGAATTAAATCTAATGACCCTCTCCTCTTGACCAGTTACAAGGCAGTAAATCTAATGATCTTGACCAGTTTAAGTCAGTAAATCAATTGATCTTGACCTAATACAAGGCAGTAAATCTAATGATCTGGACCTGTTATGCGAAAGAATATCAAATGGTTTTGACTTGTCACAAGGCAGTAAATCTAACGATCTTCAGGCAGTAAATCTAATGATTTTTACTGGTTCAAAGGCAGTAAATCTAATGATCTTGACCAGTTTAAGGCAGTAAATCAATTGATTTTGACCTGCTATAAGGCAGCGAATCTAATCATCTTGACCTGTTACAAGTCTAAAGATGACCTGTTATAGGGCAGTAAATCCAATGATCATGACAAGGAATTAAATCTAATGATCTTGAGCTGTTATAAAGCAGTAGATATAATGATGACGTTTTAAATTTATAAGGCAGCAAACCTAATGATCTTGACCTGTTATGAGGCAGTATATCTGATGATCCTTACCTGTTATGTCAGTAAATGTAATGATCTTTACCCGTCATAAGGTAAATTGTTGCAAGATCTAATGATCTTTATGTTACAATGTTCTTGACCTGTTATAATGATCTTTACTTGTGAAAAGGTAGTAAATCTAATGATTTTTATCTGTTGATTTTTACCTCATACAAGGCAGAAAATGAATTGAATTTAATGATCTTGAACTAACACAAGGAGGCAAATCTTGACCTATTATAACGCAGTAAATCTAATGATCCTTTCCTGTCACAAGGAAATGAATCTAATCATCTTGACATGTTATAAGGCTTTAAATTAATAAGTTAAAGTTATTAATCGAATGTAGTAAGTCTAACGTAGCAAATCTGATCATCTTGATAACAGATCAAGGCAGTAAATCCAATGTCGACTTGTTTTAGGCAGTAAATTTACTGTTCTTGACAAGGCAGTAAATCTAATAATCTTTACCTGTCATAAAAAAATAAATCGATCTTGACAAGTTGTAAGGCTTTAAATATAATCTTATTTTGATAAGTTACAAGGCACTAAATCTAATGACCTTGATATATTATAAGGCAGTAAATCTAATGATCTTGACCTTTTACAACCCTGTAAATCTTGACTCGTTACAATTAATTTAATGATCTTGACCTGTTGTGAGACAGTAAATCTAATGATCCTAACCTAATTATCTTGAGCTGCTATAAGGCAGTAAATCTAATGATCTAGACTGGTTACAAGATCTAATGATCTTTACCTGTTACAAGGAAGTAAATATAATGATCTTGATCTGCTATAAGGCAGTATATCTAATGATCTTGACTTTTATAAGGCAGTAAATCTAATGATCTTGACCTGTTATAAGGCAGTAAATTTATTAAAATTGACCTGTTGCAAGGAATTAAAACTAATGATCTTCGCCTGTTTAACCTCTTTAAGGCAGTAAATCTAATGATCTTGACCTCCTACAATGCAGTAAATCTGATGACCTTGAACTATTATAGACAGTAAATCTAATGATCTTGACATATTATAAGGCAGTAAATCTAATGATGACCTCTTATAAGGCAACAAATCTTGATCTGATATAGGCAGTGCATCTAATCATATTGACATGTTAATCATCTTGACTCGTTAAAATCTAATGATCATGACCTGTTACAAGACAATAAATCTTGAACTCTTATTATGCAATAAATCGACCTGTTACGAGGCAGTAAATCTAATGATCTTGACCTGTTACAAGGAAGTAAATCTAATGATCCTCGAAAGTGTTATAAGTCTTTAAATCTCATGATCTTGACCAGGTACAAGGCAGTAAATCTAATGATCTTGAGCTGTTATAAGGCACTAAATCTAATGATGTAGCCTGTTATAAGGCAGTAAATATAATGATTTTGACTTGTTATAAGGCAGTAAATTTAATGATCTTGACCTATAAGGCAGTAAATCTAATGATGACCTTTTCTAAGGCAATAAATCTAATGATGACCTGTTATAAGGCAGAAAATCTAATGATCTTGACCTCTTCCAAGGAATGAAATCTAATGATCTTGACTTCTTAAAAGGCAGTAGTAAATCTAATTATCTTGACCTGTTTAAGGCAGTAAATCTATTGATCTTGACAAGGCAGAAAATCTAATAATCTTGACCTGTTCCAGGGCAGTAATGATCTTGACTTGTTAAAAGGAAGTAAATCTAATGATCTTGAGCTGTTATACGGCATATAATGCAATAAATCTAATAATCTTGAACTCTTATGAAGCAATAAATCTTGAAAAGTTACAAGGCAATAAATCTAATGGTCTTCACCTTTACAAGGGTATAAGACTAAATCTAATGATCTTGACCTGTTAAATGGCAGTAAATCTAATGATCTTGATCTTATAAGGTCATGACTTGTAAAAAAAAGAAGTAAATCTAATGATCTTGATTGTTATAAGGCAGTAAGTCTAATGATCCTGAGCAGTAAATCTATTAACAAGGCAGAAAATCTAGTGATTTTCAGGGAAGTAAATATAATGATCTTGACCTGCTAAAAGGCAGTATATCTTATATTGACATGTTATAAGGCCGTAAATCTTGACTTCTTAAAAGGCAGTAACTCTAATGATCTTGACCTAATACAATGCAGTAAGTCTAAGGCAGTAAATCTAATGATATTAACATGTGAGAAGGCATTAAATCTGATGATGACCTGTTATAAGGCAGTAAATCTATTGATCTAACAACCTGTATAATGAAATCTAATGATCTTGATGATCAAATGATCTTGAGCTGTTAAAGAGCAGGAAATCTAAAATGATCTTGACATGTTACAATTAAGTCGAATGATGACCTGTGATAAGGCGAAAATCCAATCATCTTGATCTGTTATAAGGGAGTAAATCTAATGATCTTGACTTGTTAATGGTCTTGACCTGTTATGATAACAGGTTTAAAAGCAGTAAATATAATAATGACCTGCTATCAATATAAATGAAAATAATAGTTGACCTGTTACAAGGAAGTAAATCTAATGATCTTGAGCTGTTAAAAAGCAGTAAATCTAATGACCTCGACATATTATAAGGCAGTAAATCTACAATGATTAGATTTATTGCCTTTTAACAGGTCACGATCATTAGATTCACTGCCTGTAATCATTAGATTAGATTTACTGCCTTGTAACAAGTCAAGATCATTAGATGTATATTCTTATAACAGATCAAGATCATAAGATTTACTGCCTTGTAACAAGTCAAGATCATTAGATTTATTGCCTTATTACAGGTTAAGATTATTACATTTTCTGCCTTGTAAAAAGTCAAGATTTACTGCTTTATAACAGATCAAGATCATTAGATTTACTGCCTTATAACGTCAAGATCATTAGATTTACTGCTTTATAACAGATCAAGATCATTAGATTTACTACCTTATAACGTCAAGATCATTAGATTCACTGCTTTATAACTGCTCAAAATTTATTGTCTTGTTACTGTTACTCTTACTGTTACTACCTCATAACAGGCTAAAATTATTAAATTTACTGCCCTATCTAGATCATTAGATTTACTGCCTTATAGCAGGTCAAGATCATTAGATTTACTTCCTTATAACAGTTGAAGATCATTAGATCATTAGATTATGGTGGCGCCAAAGGCCATTACAAAGGAATAGCGGCATCCATAAGGAAAGATATGTAGTTTTACATTAAGGCCACTATGGCGGCCATTATAGGGGAATAGCGGGAGATAAAACGAAACAAATTGAATGTTTATAAGAAAGCCAATTTGGCGAAACTATAATAGTGGTATGCCGCTTTCCAGAAAAAAAGAGGCCATTACAAGGGAATAGCAGCATTCATAAGTGGCAAGGCGGCGTCAAGAAACAAATTTTGAAGGATTAATTCAAAGCCCCTGCGGCGGCAACATGAGATTAGTGGCATACAAATGAAATAAAAAAGTGTACGGCATCCAGAAATAATAATGGCGCCAAAGGCTATTACAAAATGGTTTACAATAGTCACTTTAGCGGCACTGAAGGCCATTATAGTGGCGTGGCGGTGTTCAGAAATAAAGAGGGAATTTGAAGGATTAATTGAAAGCTCCTTCGACAGCGCCAAAGGCCATTACAGGGAAATAGCGGCATCCATAAGGAAAAGGATAAACTTTGGTTGAAACTTTGGCTGCACCAAACATAAACCAAAACACTAGCGTGGCGACATAAATAATAAATAAAATAAATAAACAGGAATTTTGAAGGATTAAATTAAAGCCATTTTGGCGGCAGAAAAGACCATTATTGTGGTGAGACGGCGTCCAGAAATAATCTGAAAGATTAATTTAAAGCACCTCAGTTGACGCAAATAATTATTAGAGAAGAATAGAGGAAATAGACCTTTGGATGAGACAAAGGTCACTATAGTGACCTGGCGATATCAAGAAGTAATAAAGCCCAAGGGGAACTGCGGAATCTATAAGGAAAGAGACAAATTGAAGTTTTATATTAAAGCCACTTTCTCGGCATGAAAACACATGGCGGTGTCCAGAAATAAGAAGGAAATTTGAATGATTAATTTAAAGCCAAAGGCCATTACAAGGATGATAAAAGAAAATTGACGGTTTCCTTGAAAGCCACGTTGGCTGCGCCGTGCCATAATAGTGGCGTGGCGGAATCTAGAAATAATGAAGAAAATTGACGGTTTAATTTAACGCCCTTTCGGCAGTGCCTTGCGGCACTCATAATGAAACCCACAAACTAAGCTTGTTTAGCGCCACCAAAGACCATCATAGTGGCGTTCAAAGAGGGAATGTGAGAGATTAATTGAAAGCTTCTTCGGCGGCGCCAAAGGCCATTACAGAGGAATACCGGCGTCCATAAGAAAAGAGACAAACTGAAGGTTTATATTAAAGCTACTTTCCTTGAAACAAAGACCAACATAGTGGCGTGGAGAATTGCAGAAATAAAGAAATTTGAAGGATTCGGCGACGCCAATTTCCATTAGAAGGGAATAGAGGTATCCATAGGGAAATAGACAAAGTAAAGGTTTCGTTTCAAGCAAGTTTGGATGAGCCAAAGGCGACATCAAGAAGTAATGAAGGCATTACGGGGTAAAAGCATCATCCACAAGAAAAGAGACAAATTGAAGGTTTTTTTTATCAAAGCCACTTTGTCGGCATAGCGCGTGGCGGTGTCCAGAAATAAGAACAAACTTTGAGAAATTAATCACGTTCCCTCTAACGCTCATTATCTCTTTGTCAACTATAAAAAAAACCGTTTATAAAGAATGAACACTCATTTGTCTACATTAAAAATTTCAATTTCATTCATTCACGTAATATACAATGAAATTGTACATAATTGATATAAGGTTTCCAGATTCATTCTCTCCGTATCATTCATCATTCTTGCCGCGTTTAACTGCTGTCAGCTTTCACTGGCAACATGAAGTTTTAAAAGGATCCGGTATTCTATTACAGTTTTTATATTGCACACATAAAGCAAAAAGCGTCAATTTAGTAAAACCACGTGAACTGTAATAATGTATATTGCTCGTTAAACGTTCCAGGAGGAACAATCATAAGCTGTAACCGGAGTGAATACTTCCAAGTTCTCTACGTTTTCTGGTTGTGGTTTTTACCCAAAAAAGATAATTTTCTTTTAATAGATTTATCAAGTATATGAGGATACATCAATTGCTGAGTTACTGGCAGTCCGGTCATCACGATTTCAACTAACAATGTTCAGAAGAGTGAGGTCTGCCCATATTCATTGATAATGAAAATTTGTCTTCTAAAACTACTTTACCATGAGATAATTGATTAACAAGCCAACTACCATTGCCTTGCCTTGCGCAATGTCACCGCGCATGTAGTTATGGCTACCTTCGCTAGGAAGTAGTGGTGGCGTCTATCATTATGTTTATCTAGTACCCTGCTTTGTGCATACAGACAATAAAGTATTCCACTAAATTTAAAAAACAATTCCATTGTGAACACTTGGAGTGAAAAACACTCCTACAAACACTGCTATCAGAAACAGCACTTAACATATATTGATAAACAAGCCAACTATCATTGCCTTGCGTTGCGCAATGTCACTGCGCATGTAGTTATGGCTACCTCCGCGTCTGTCATTATGAAATGATGATAAAGTATTATATTGAATTAAAAAAATGGAGTGAAAAACACCCCCACAAACACTACAAACAATAAACTTTCAAAATTAATTATATATGTATAATCCAAAGAAATTAAAGTTAAATGAAACTATACTTTTATTCTAAAGGAAACCAAAATGGCATCCAAGCTAGAAGTGTAATCATTCCTCCGCATCTATACGCAAAATAAAAGCTCAAGGAAGCCCACTTGCCTAGCAAAAAGGCAGATAAACATTGCCATATCCTTGAATAGTCTGACTTACCAAAAACACGAGTAGATACATCAGAAGAAACAGACTTGAAATACAGAGCGTAAGAGCACGTCCTTCTTCAGACTAAATACAAATGGCGGCACTGCTCAAGACAAACAGATACAAAGAAACGTAATTAAAAGAATTTCTGATGCTTGAAGTAACGCCATCTGGAAGAGCGATTCAAAACTTTTAAAAAAACGGGAAATCAAAAGAAAACTGGAAATTTTTCCCTATATATTCAAATGTGCCATAATATCTATTTTTTGTGGTGTGAATGTTATCTTTTGCTTCAGCAATGGAAAAAAATGACATTTAGAATTTCCTAATACTCCTCCATTTCACATCTTTTCTAAATGATGTGATAAAAGAAAACAAATGATCGTGTGATATTTATTTAGCGCAATACATTATTGATAGATATATATCAGGCCATTTTTTTCATCTTAGGAGACTAACAAAAATGCACATTGACATTCACATGCAAGCAAAAGAAGTCATATATCTAACGTGTCTTTAAAGAATGGAAAAAGGATAGCCAAGTTTATTCACAATCTGTTAGAATTCAACCTTATATTTAAGAGTATTTTTATCCACGTGGAAATATATTCAGTCATACTCTTTGAAAATAAAAACAAGCAATATTTGAAACAATACAAGACACCTGTTAACACTTCTGAAACATTGCTAAAATTGATATTGAAACAATGCCATATGCTATTTATAATTTTAATTTGTAAAATAACACAAACCAGAATCCTTTTCTCATGCAAAATTCGACTGTTTGCTAGCGGAGACGATTTATGCCATTCACCTACACTATGCCGCTCACATTTTCTCTGCCAACTATAAAAAAAAAAACGTTTACATTGTCTGCATTGACAATTTGATTTCAATTATCAATCATTTACTTAATGTACAATGAAATTGCACATAATTAATATTAGGTTTAACTGCTGTCACCTTTCACTGGGAACATGAAGTTTTAAAAGGATTCGGTGTTCTATTACTGTTTGTATATTGCACACTTAAAGCAAAAGACATCATTCAAATAAGCCAAATTATCAATTTATTAAAACCACGTGAACTGTAATAACGTATATGGCCGGTGAAACGTTCCAGGATAAACATTCATAAGCTGTAACCTGAGCTGTAACCTCAAAGTTCTTTACGCTTTCTGGTTGTGGTTTTTACCCTAAAGATAATTTTCTTGTAATACCCGGCGATGACGAGGATACGTCACTTCCACTACCATTGTTCAGAAGAGTGACGTTAGCATTGATCGTGATATTAACCATTTGTTCAATACTGGCGTCTGCCCATATACATATTCATTGATAATGAAAATCTGTCTTCTAAAACTACTTTACCAAGAGATAATTGATCAACAAGCCAAATACCATTGCCTTGCTTTGCGCAATGTCAATGCTTCGGTAGGGAGCAGTGGTGGCTTGACGAATTTGGCGTCTATGATTTTGTTTATCCTGAAGCACAAGCATGGTTTTAAAAAATGGAAATAGGATATTTTGTTGACTGGTGATTTAGAAATTCCTAATACTCTTTATCATATTTCTAAATGTGATAAAAGGAAACAAATGATCGTGCGATATTTATTTGTCTTAATACATTATTGATAAATATATATCAGGACATATTGACATTCACATGCGAGCAGAAGCATGGTTTTAAAGAATGAAAAAAAAGAATATATTCATAAATATATTCATAAAAGAATATATTTATAACTTAACCTAATATTTTATAGAATTTCTATCTACATGGAAATATATTCAGTCATACTCGTTGAAAATGAAAACAATATCTGAAACATTGCTAAAATTGGTATTGAAACAATGCCACATACCATTTATGATTTCAGATTCTAAAATATCA
This sequence comes from Panulirus ornatus, assembly GCF_036320965.1. NCBI lineage: Eukaryota > Metazoa > Arthropoda > Malacostraca > Decapoda > Palinuridae > Panulirus > Panulirus ornatus. The sequence goes on from NC_092257.1 coordinate 7,262,480, forward strand.
CAAACCAGAATCAAAGTCTCACTTCAGAATTCATTCCCAGTTCATTCTCGTGCAAAATTCGACTGTTTGCCAGCGTAGAGACGTTTTATGCCCTTCACGTTACCTCTGCTACTCATGTTCTCTCTGCCAACTATAAAAAAGAAAAAACCGTTTACAAGGAATGAACACTCATTTGTCTACATTGAAAATTTCAATTTCAATCATTTACAGAATGTACAATGAAATTGTACATAATAGATATAATGTTTCCATATACATTGCTTACTCTGATGCAGGTATTTCATTCCGCATCATTCATCATTCTTGCCGCGTTTAACTGCTGTCAGCTTTAACTGGCAACATGAAACTTTAAAAGGATAAGATGTTCTATTACTGTTTGTATATCGTACACTTAAAGCTTTTTGCTTTAATTTAATAAAACCAGGAGGTTAAACGTTAAGCTGTAATTTGAGTGAACATTTCCAAGCTCTCTACGTTTTCTGGTTGTGGTTTTTACCCTAAAAAAGATAATTTTCTTGTAATAAAACTTATCAAGTATATCCGGCGATGACGAGGATACATCAATTGCCAAGTTATTGGCAGTCCGGTCATCACAACCATTGTTCAGAAGAGTGAGGTTAGCATTTATCATATCAGCCAATTGTTCCCTACTGGCGTCGGCACATATACATGTTCATTGATAATGAAAATTTAAGTTTTCTAAAAGTACATTACCATGAGATAATTGATTTATAATCAATTTATAATACCTTGCGAAATGTCACGGCGCATGTAGTCATGGCTACCTCCGCTAAGGAGCAGTGGTGGATTGACAAACTTGGCGTCTATCATTGTTTTTCCTGATACCCTGCAAATAATAAAGTATTCGACTAGACTTAAAAAAACACTTCCATTGTGAACACTTGGAGTGAAAAACACTCCTACAGACACTGCTACCAGAAACAGCACTTAACAAACAACTCTTGCTTTGCGCAATGTGACTGCGCATGTAGTTATGGCTACATCCGCTAAGGAGCAGTGGTGGTTTGACTAAATAATAATAAAGTTTTGCACTGAATTTAAAAAACACGGAGTGAAAGACACCCCCACAATACACCATACACCAAAATTAATTATATTTGTACAAAATGGCATCCAAGATAGAAGTGTAATCCTTCCTCCGCATGCATACGCGAAATAAAAGCTCAAGGAAGCCCAATGACTTATCAAAAAGGTATATCGCTGAATAGTCTGACTTACCGGAAAGAAGAAACAGACTTGAAATACGTCGTAAACGACATATACAAGACTAAATACAAATGGCGTCCCTGCTCAAGACAAACAGATACAAAGATACGTAGTTAAAAGGATTTCTGATGCTTGAAGTAACTACATCATTAAGAACGATTCAAAACTATTAGAAACGACATTTTGTTGAATGACTAGTGATTTAGAATTTCCTAATACTCCTACATTTCACTTCATTTCTAAATGATGTGATAAAAGAAAGCAAATGATCGATTTGGCACAATAAAAAATGCATATTGACATTTATATGCAAGCACAAGCATGGGTTTAAAGAATGGAAAAAGGATATAAAATAATGACCACAGCTATTCACAATTTCTTAAAACTTAACATCCTGATGTTTAAGAGTATTTCTGTCTACATGGAAATATATTCACAGTCATACTCGTTGAAAATGAAAACAAGCAATAATATGAAACAATAGAATAATATCTGAAACATTGCTAAAACTGGTATTGAAAAAAAATGCCACATGCCATTTACGATTTTGAATTGTAAATTAACAAAGAAGAATGAGACTCACTTCGGTTTTCATTCCCAGCTGGTAAGTTCCTTTTCTCGTGCAAAATTCGACTGTTGCCTCTGCCTCTGCCACTCACGTTCTCCCTGCCAACTATAAAAAAAAACCGTTTACAAAGAATGAACACATTTGTCTACATTGAAAATTTCAATTTTAATTATCAATCATTTACATAATATACAAAGAAATTGTAGTTAATTGATATTAGGTTTCCAGAAACAATGCTAGTATTTCATTCTCTCCGCATCATTCATCATTCTTGCCATGTTTAACTGCTGTCAGATTTCACTGGCAACATGAAGTTTTAAAAGGATCCGGTCTTCAAATAAGCCAAATCAATTTAGTAAAACCATTTGAGCTGTAATAACGTTATTTGGCCGGTTAAACTTTCGAAGATGAACAATCACAAGCTGTAACCTGAGTGAATATTTATATACTTCCAAGTTCTCTACGTTTTCTGGTTGTGGTTTTTACCCTAAATACATCTAACTAAAAAGATGATTATCTTGTAATAAATATATCAAGTATATCCGGCGATTGCCGAGTTATTGGCAGTCCGATCATCACGATTTCCACTACCATTGTTCAGAAGAGTGAGGTTAGCATTTGTTCCCTACTGGCGTCTGGCTATTCATTGATAATGAAAATCTGTCTTCTAAAACGACAGTACCATGAGATAATTGATTAACAAGCCACCAACTACCATTCCCTTACCTTGGGCAATGTCACCGCGCATGTAGTTATGGCTACCTCCGCTAGGGAGCAGTGGTGGATTGACTAACTTGGCGTCTATCATTATGTTTATCCTAATACAGGCAAATAATAAAGTATTCCATTAAATTCAAAAAACACTTCTGTTGTAATTACTTGGAGTGAAAAACACTCATAAACACTGCTACCGGAAATAGCACAACATATATTAAACAAACAAACCAACCAATTGCTTTGCGCAATGTCACTGCTAGGAAGCAGTGGTGGTTTGACTAACGGCGTCTATTATTATGGAATAATAAAGTATTGCATTAAATTTAAAAACACCTGGAGTGAAAAACACTATTAGTAGAGAATAAACTTTCAAGGTTACCAGAGTGCATTACACCATACACCAAAATTAATCATATATGTATAATGCAAAGATAGTGAAGTTAAATGAGACTATACTTTCATTCTAAAGGAAACCAAAATGGCATCCAAGCTAGAAGTGTAATCCTTCCTTCGCATCTATACACTCAAGTAAGCCCACTTGCCTAGCAAAGATGACTAGACACTACTAGACTTGAAATACGGAGCTTAAGAACACATCCTTCTTCGGAGACATGTACAAGAATAAATACAAATGGCCGACCTGCTCAAGACAAAGAGATACAAAGAAACGTAATTAAAAGAATTTGTGATGCTTGAAATGACGCCATCTGGAAGAGCGATTAAAAACTATTAGAAAACGGGAAATATCCATCAAAGAAAACGGGAAACTTTTCCTATATATTCAAATGTGCCATAATATCTGCATAGAATAGAGCCCTTTGTTCTATTTTTTCAGGTGTGAATGTTATCTTTTGCTTTAGCAATAAAAAACATTTTCTTGAATGACTATTTATTTAGAATTTCCTAAAACTCTTACATTTTACTTCATTTTTAAATGATGTGATAAAAGGAAACAAATGATCGTGTGATATTTATTTGGTGCAATATATTATTGATAGATATATATCAGGACATTTTGTTTTCTTCTTATGACAGTCTGACAAAAATGCATAATGACATTCACATTCAAGCACAAACAGTCATATATTTATCATGTCTTTAATGAATGAAAAAAGGATGTAAAATAATGACCTAATCTATTCATAATCTTTTAAAATTTAACAACCTGATCTTTAAGAATATTTCTATCTACATGGAAATATAATGTTATACTCGCTGAAAATGAAAACAAGCAATAATAAAAAAACAATAGAAGACACCTATTAATAATATCTGAAACATTGCTAAAATTGATATTGAAAAAATGCCACTTGCCATTTATGATTTTAAAAACCAGAATCAATGACTCACTTCGGTGTTCATTCCCAGTTGGTGTGTTCCTTTTCTCGTGCAAAATTCGACTGTTTCCCAGCGTAGAGACGTTTTATGCCCTTCACGTCGCCTCTGCCGCTCACATTCTCTCTGTCAACTATAAAAACGTATACAGGGAATGGACACTCATTTGTCTACATTGAAAATTTCAATTTCAATTATAAATCATTTCCATAATATACAATGAAATTGTACATAATTGATCTTTCCAGATACATTGCTTACTCTGATGCAGGTATTTCATTCTCTCCGCATCACTCAATTTCACTTGCAACATGTAGTTTTAAAAGGATCCGGTATTCTATTACAGTTTGCATATTGCTCACTTAAAGCAAAAAACCATTCAAATAAGCCAAACCATCAATTTAGTAAAACCACGTGAACTGTAATGCGGCTGTATATGGCCGGTTAAACGTTCCAGGATGAACAATCATAAGCTGTAACCTGAGTGAATATTCATATACCTCCAAGTTCTCTACGTTTTCTGATAAATTTCTTATAATAAATTTATCAAGTATATCCGGCGATGACGAGGATATGTCAATTGCCGAGTTATTGGCAGTCCGGTCATTACGATTTCCACGACTATTGTTCAGAAGAGTGAGGTTAGCATTGATCATGATATTAACCATTTGTTCCCCACTGGCGTCTGCCCATATACATATTCATTGATAATGAAAGTTTAAATCTTCTAAAACTACTTTACCATGAGATAATTGATTAATAAGCCATACGCAATGTCACTCCGCTAGGGAGTAGTGGTGGATTGACTAACTTGGCGTCTATCATTGTTTATGCTTTGTGCATACAGACAAATAATAAAGTATTTCACTAAATTTAAAAACCAATTCCATTGTGAACACAGCGTGAAAGACACTCCTACAAACACTGCTATCAAAAACAGTACTTAACATATATTGAACAAACAAGGTAAATACAATTACCTTGCTTTGCGCAATATCACTGCGCATGTAGTTATGGCTACCTCCGCTAGGGAGCAGTGGTGGTTTGAGTAACTTTATCATTATGAAATAATGATGAAGTGTTACATTGAATTTAAAAAAACACTTGGAGTGAAAACCACCCCCACAAACACTACAAACAATAAACTTTCAAAGCTGTAAAGTTAAATGAAACTATACTTTTATTTTAAAGGAAACCAAAATGGCATCCTAGCTAGAAGTGTAATCCTTCCTCGGTATCTATACGCGAAATAAAAGCTCAAGTAAGCCCACTTGCCTAGCAAAAAGGCAGATAAACATTGTCATATCGCTGAATAGTCTGACTTACCGAAAAGACGAGAAGACACTACAACGTCAGAAGAAACAGACTGTATTTCAACAGAGCGTAAGAACACATCCTCCTTCGGAGACGACACATACAAGACTAAATACAAATGGCAGTCCTGCTCAAGACAAAGTGATACAAAGAAACGTAATTAAAAGAATTTCTGATGCTTAAAGTAACGCCATGTGGAAGAGCGATTAAAAACTTTTAGAAAGCGGGAAATATCTTATCCACCAAAAAAAACGGGAAATTTTTCCCTATATATTCAAATTTGCCATAATATCTGCATAGAATAGAGCCATTTGTTCTATTTTTTGTGGTGTGAATGTTATCTTTTGCTTTAGCAATGGAATAAAATATAAACTTGACATTTTGTTGAATTTCCTAATACTCTTACATTTCACCTCATTTCTAAATGATGTGATAAAAGGAAACAAATGATCGTGTTATATTTATTTGGCGCAATACGTTATTGAAAAGTATTTATCAGGACATTTTGTTTTCTTCTTATAGGAGACAGACAAAAATGGATATGCAAGCACAAGCACAAGCACAATGTCTTTAAAGAATGGAAAAAGGAGTGAAAACCAATCTTTTAAATTTCAACAACCTGATATCTAAGAGTATTTCAGTCATACTCATTGAAAATGAAAACAAGCAATGATATATGAAACAATTGAAGACACCTGTTAATAATATCTGAAACATTGCTAAAATTGATATTGAAAAAATGCGACATGCGATTTATGATTTTAAATTGGAAAATAATACAAACCAGAATCAAAGACTCACTTCGGTGTTCATTCCCAGCTGGTGTGTTCCTTTTCTCGTGCAAAATTTGACTGTTTCCCAGCGTAGAGACGTTTTATGCCCTTCACGTTGCTTCTGCCATACACGTTCTCTCTGCCAACTATAAAAAAAACCCCGTTTACATTGAAAATTACAATTTCAATTATCAAGCATTTACATAATGCATAATGAAATTGTGCATAACTAATATAATGTTTTCAGAAACATTGCTTTGATGCAGGTGTTTCATTCCGCATCATGTTTAACTGCTGTCAGATTTCACTGGCAATATGAAGTTTTAAAAGGATCCGGTGTTCTATTACTGTTTATATATTGTACACTTTAAGCAAAAAAATCATTGAAATAAGCCCAATCATCAATATAGTATAACCATGTGAACAGTAATAACGTATGTGGCCGGTTAAACGTTCTAGGATGAACAATCATAAGCTGTAACCTGAGTTTTCTGGTTGTGGTTTTTACCCTAAATACGTCTAAGATCATTTTATTGTAAAAAATTTATCAAGTATATCCGAGGATACATCAATTGCCGAGTTATTGGCAGTCCGGTCGTCACGATTTCCACAACCATTGTTCAAAAGAGTGAGGTTAGCATTTATCATGATATCAAACAATTAAATGAAAATTTAAGTCTTCTAAAACTACTTTACCATGAGATAATTGATTAACAAGCCTTGCCTTGCGGAATGTCACCGCGCATGCAGTTATGGCTACCTCCGCTAGGGAGCAGTGGTGGATTGACTAATTTGGCGTCTATCATCATACAGGCAAATAATAAAGTATTCCACTAGACTTAAACAACACTTCCATTGTGAACACTTGGAGTGAAAAACACTCCTGCAAACACTGCTACCAGAAACAGCTCTTAACATATATTTAACAAAAAACCCAACTAACATTGCCTTGCTTTGCGCAATGTCTCTGCGCATGTAGTTATGGCTACCTCCGGTAGGGAGCAGTGGTGGATTGACTAATTTGATGTCTATCATTATGTTTATCCTGATACACTGATTTGTGCATACTGGCAAATAATAAAGTATTCCACTACATTTAAAAAACACTTCCATTGTGAACACTTGAAGTGAAAAACATTCCTAAAAACCACTGCTAACAGAAACAAACAAGCCAACTACTATTGCCTTGCTCTCCGGAATGTCTGCGCATGTAGTTATGGCTACCTCAGCTAAGAAGCAGTGGTGAGTTGACTAACTTGGCCTCTATTATTATGATATGATAATAAAGTATTACATTGAATTTAAAAAACACTTGGATTGTAAAACACCCCCACAAACACTACAAACAAACTTTCAAGGCTACCAGAAACAGCGCAATACACCATAAACCAAAATTACTTATTTATATGTATAATCCAAAGAAAGTAAAGTTAAATGAAACTATACTTTCATTCTAAAGGAAGCCCACTCGCCAAGCAAAAAGGCAGATAAACATTGTCATATCGCTGAATAGTATGACATCGAAAAGACGAGTAGACACTACAACATGAGAAGAAACAGACTTCAAATATGGAGCGTAAGAACACATCCTTCTTTGGAGACGACACATAAACGACTAAATACAAATGGCGGTCCTGCTCAAGACAAACAGATACAAAGAAACGTGATTACAAGAATTTCTGATGCTTGAAGTAACGCCATCTGCAAGAGTGATTCAAACTATTAGAAAACGGCAAATATCTTATCCAGCAAAGAAAACGGGAAACTTTTCCTATATATTCATATGTGCCATAATATCTGCATAGAATAGAGCCTTTTGTTCTATTTTTTGTGGTGTGAATGTTATCTTTTGCTTTAGCAACGTAAAACAATATAAACGACATTTTGTTGAATGACTAATGATATAGAATTTCCTAATACTCTTACATTTCACTTCATTTCTAAATGATGTGATAAAAGGAAACAAATGATTGTGTGATATTCATTTGGCAAAATTCATTATTGATAGATATACATCAGGACATTTTGTTTTCACCTTGTAGGAGAGAGTCTGACAAAAATGCACATTGACATTCACTTGCTAGCACAAGCATGGGTTTAAAGAATGGAAAAAGGATAAAAGGTAATGACATCGTTTATTCACAATGTTTTAAAACTTCACAACCTGATATTTAAGAGTATTTCTATCTACATGCTCGTTGAAAATGAAAACAACCGATAATATAAAACTAGAAGACACCTATTAATAATATGTGAAACATTGCTAAAATTGATATTGAAACAATGGCACATGGAATTTATGATTTTAAATTGTAAAATAACATAAACCAGAATCAAAGTCTCACTTTGTTGTTCCTTTTCTCGTGCAATATTCGACTGTTTCCCAGCGTTGCCTTTGCTCATGTTCTCAAGTTCTCTCTGCCAACTACAAAAAAAAACCGTTTGCAAGGAATGGACACTCATTTGTATACATTGAAAATTTCAATTTTAATTATCAATCATTTACATAATGTACAATGAAATTGTATATAACTGATATAATGTTTCCAGATACATTGCTTACTCTGATGCAGGTATTTCATTCTCTCCGCATCATTCATCATTCTAACCGCGTTTAATTGCTGTCAGCTTTCATTGCCAACATGAAGTTTTAAAAGGATCCGGTGTTTTATTACTGTTTGTTTATTGCACACTTAAAGCAAAAAACGTCATTCAAATAAGCCAAATCAGTTTAGTAAAACCACGTGAACTGTAATAACGTATATGGCCGGTTAAACGTTCCAGGAGGAACAATCATAAGCTGTAACCTGAGTGAATATTTATATACTTCCAAGTTCTCTACGTTATCTGGTTGTTGTTTTTACTCCAAATACATCTAACTAAAAAGATGAATTACTTGTAAAAAATTTATCAATATGACGAGGATATGCCGAGTTATTAGCAGTCCGGCCATCATGATTTCCACTAAAATTACTAAAATTACTGTTTCCCAGCGTAGACGTTTCATGCTCACGTTCTCTCTGCCAACTATAAAAAGAACCGTTTACAAGGAATGAACACTCATTTGTCTACATTGAAAATTTCAATTTCAATTATCAATCATTTACATAATGTACAATGAAATTGTACATAATTGTTATGATGTTTCCAGAAACATTGCTTACAGGTATTTCATTCTCTCCGCATCATTCATCATTCTTGCCATCAACTTTCACTGGCAACATGAAATTTTAAAAGGATCCGGTGTTCTATTACTATTATTGCCAAATCAATTTAGTAAAACCACGTGAATTGTAATAACGTATATGGCCGGTTAAACGTTCCACGATGAACAATCATAAGCTGTAACGTGAGTGAATATTTATATATTTGCAAGTTCTCTACGTTTTCTGGTTGTGGTTTTTACCCTAAATACATCTAACAAAAAAAGGATAATTTTCTTGTAATATATTTATCAAGTATATCCGGTGATTGCCGAATTATTGGCAGTCCGGTCATCACGATTTCCACTATCATTGTTGAAAAGAGTGAGGCTAGCACTGATCGTGATATTAACCATTTCTTCCCTACTGGCGTCTGTCCATATACATATTCATTGATAATGAAAATTTAAGTCTTCTAAAACCACTTTACTATGAGATAATTGATTAACAAGCCATTGCCTTGCCTTGCGCAATGTAACCGCTAAGGAGCAGTGGTGGATTGACTAACTTGGCGTCTATTATTATGTTTATCCTGATACCCTGCTTTGTGCTTACAGTCAGAACATAATGTGCATACAGGCACAAATAAAGTATTCCACTAGATTTAAAAAGCACTTCCATTGTGAACACTTGGAGTGAAAAACATTCCTAAAAACACTGCTACCAGAAACAGCACTTAACATATATTTAACAAACAAGCCAACTACGATGGCCTTGCCTTGCCCAATGTCACCGCGCATGTAGTTATGGCTACCTCCGCTAGGGAGCAGTGGTGGATTGACTAACTTGGCGTCTGTCATTATGTTTATCCTGATACCCTGTTTGTGCATACATGCAAATAATAAATTATTCCACTAGACTTAAAAAACACTTCCATTGTGAACACTTAAAAACACTCCTACAAACACTGCTACCAGAAACAGAACTTAACATATTCGTAACAAACAAGCCAACTACCATTGCCTTGCTTTGCGAAATGTCTCTGCGCATGTAGTTATGGCTACCTCCGGTAGGGAGAAGTGGTGGCTTGACTAATCTGGCGTCTATCATTACGTTTGAGCTGATACCCTGATTTGTGCATACTGGCAAATAATAAAGTATTCCACTAGATTTAAAAAACACTTCCATTGTGAACACTTGAAGTGAAAAACATTTCTAGAAACACTGCTACCAGAAACAAACAAGCCAACTACCATTGCCTTGCTTTGCGGAATGTCACTGCGCATGTAGTTATGGCTACCTTCGCTAGGGAGCAGTGGTGGTTTGTCTAACTTGGCATCTATTATTATGAAATAATAATAAAGTTTTGGATTGAATCTAAAAAACACTTGGAGTGAAAGACGCCCCTACAGACACTACAAACAATAAACTTTCAAGGCTACCAGAAACAGCGCAATACACCATATACCAAAATAAATTTTATTTGTACAATCCAAAGAGAGTAAAATTAAATGAAACTATCATTTCATTCTAAAGGAAACCAAAATGGCATCCCAGCTAGAAGTGTAATCCTTCCTCCGCATGTATACGCGAAATAAAAGCTTAAGGAAGCCCACTGGCCTATCAAAAAGGCAGATGAACATTGCCATATCCCTGGATAATCTGACTTACCGAAAAGACGAGTAGACACTATAACATCAGAAGAAACAGACTTGAAATACAGAGCGTAAGAACACATCCTTCTTCGGAGACGACACATAAAAGACTAAATACAAATGGCGGTCCTGCTCAAGACAAACAGATACAAAGAAACGTGATTACAAGAATTGCTGATTCTTGAAGTAACGCCATCTGGAAGAGCGATTCAAAACTATTAGAAAACGGGAAATACCTTATCCAGCAAAGAAAACGGGAAACTTTTCCTATATTTCAAATCTGCCATTATATCTGCATAGAATAGAGCCCTTTGTTCTATTTTTTGTGGTGTGAATGTTATCTTTTGCTTTAGCAATGGAAAACAATATAAACGACATTTTGTTGAATGGCTAATGATTTAGAATTTCCTAATACTCTTACATTTCACTTCATTTCTAAATGATGTGATAAAAGGAAAGAAAAGATTGTGTGTATTTATTTGGCTCAATACATTATTGATAGATATACATCAGGACATTTTGTTTTCACCTTATAGGAGAGAGTCTGACAAAAATGCATATTGACATTCACTTGCAAGGACAAGCATGGGTTTAAAGAATGGAAAAAGGATAAAAAGTAATGACCACGTCTATTCACAATGTTTTAAAACTTAACAACCTGATATTTAAGAGTATTTCTATCTACATACTCGTTGAAAATGAAAACAACCAATCATATGAAACAATAGAAGACACCTATTATTGATATCTGAAACATTGCTAAAATTGATATTGAAACAATGTCACATGGCATTTATGATTTTGAATTGTAAAATAACACAAACCAGAATCAAAGTCTCACTTTGTTGTTCATTCCCAGCTGGTGTGTTCCTTTTCTCGTGCAAAATTCGACTGTTTCCCAGCGTAAAGACGTTTTATGCCCTTCACGTTGCCTTTACCACTCATGTTCTCTCTGCCAACTATAAAAAAAAACCGTTTACAAGGAATGAACACTCATTTGTCTACATTGAAAATTTCAATTTCAATTATCAATCATTTACATAATGTACAATGAAATTGTACATAATTGTTATGATGTTTCCAGATACATTGCTTACAGGTATTTCATTCTCTCCGCATCATTCATCATTCTTGCCATCAACTTTCACTGGCAACATGAAATTTTAAAAGGATCCGGTGTTCTATTACTATTATTGCACACAAAGCAAAAAACGTCATTCAAATATGCCAAATCAATTTAGAAAAACCACGTGAATTGTAATAACGTATATGGCCGGTTAAACGTTCCACGATGAACAATCATAAGCTGTAACGTGAGTGAATATTTATATATTTGCAAGTTCTCTACGTTTTCTGGTTGTGGTTTTTACCCTAAATACATCTAACAAAAAAAGGATAATTTTCTTGTAATAAATTTATCAAGTATATCCGGTGATTGCCGAATTATTGGCAGTCCGGTCATCACGATTTCCACTATCATTGTTGAAAAGAGTGAGGCTAGCACTGATCGTGATATTAACCATTTGTTCCCTACTGGCGTCTGTCCATATACATATTCATTGATAATGAAAATTTAAGTCTTCTAAAACCACTTTACTATGAGATAATTGATTAACAAGCCATTGCCTTGCCTTGCGCAATGTAACCGCTAAGGAGCAGTGGTGGATTGACTAACTTGGCGTCTATTATTATGTTTATCCTGATACCCTGCTTTGTGCTTACAGTCAGAACATAATGTGCATACAGGCACAAATAAAGTATTCCACTAGATTTAAAAAGCACTTCCATTGTGAACACTTGGAGTGAAAAACATTCCTAAAAACACTGCTACCAGAAACAGCACTTAACATATATTTAACAAACAAGCCAAATACCATTGCCTTGCTTTGCGCAATGTCACTGCGCATGTAGTTATGGCTACCTCCGCTAGGGAGCAGTGGTGGATTGACTAACTTGGCGTCTATTATTATGTATATTCTGATACCCTGCTTTGTGCATATAGGCACAAATAAAGTATTCCACTAGATTTAAAAACACTTCGATTGTGAACATTTGGAGTGAAAAACATTCCTAAAAACACTGCTACCAGAAACAGCACAACATATATTTAACAAACAAGCCAAATACCATTGTCTTGCTTTGCGCAATGTCACTGCGCATATAGTTATGGCTACCTCCGATAGGGAGCAGTGGTGGCTTGACTACTTTGGCGTCTATCATTATGTTTATCCTGATACCCTGCTTTGTGCATAGAGACAAATAATAAATCATTCCACTAGATTTAAAAAACACTTCCATTGTAATCACTCCAAACACTGCTACCAGACACAGCACTTAACATATATTTAACAAACAAGCCAACTACCATTGCCTTGCTTTGCGCAATGTGTCTGCGCATGTAGTTATGGCTACCTTCGCTAGGGAGCAGTGGTGGTTTGTCTAACTTGGCATCTATTATTATGAAATAATAATAAAGTTTTGGATTGAATCTAAAAAACACTTGGAGTGAAAGACGCCCCTACAGACACTACAAATAATAAACTTTCAAGGCTACCAGAAACAGCGCAATACACCATATACCAAAATAAATTTTATTTGTACAATCCAAAGAGAGTAAAATTAAATGAAACTATCATTTCATTCTAAAGGAAACCAAAATGGCATCCCAGCTAGAAGTGTAATCCTTCCTCCGCATGTATACGCGAAATAAAAGCTTAAGGAAGCCCACTGGCCTATCAAAAAGGCAGATGAACATTGCCATATCCCTGGATAATCTGACTTACCGAAAAGACGAGTAGACACTATAACATCAGAAGAAACAGACTTGAAATACAGAGCGTAAGAACACATCCTTCTTCGGCGACGACATATACAAGACTATATAAAAATGGCGTCCCTCCTCTAGACAAACAGATACAAAGAAACATAGTTAAAAGGATTTCTGATGCTTGAAGTAACTCCATCTGGAAGAGCGATTCAAAACTATTAGAAACTTGACATTTTGTAGAATTTCCTAATACTCTTACATTTCATTTCATTTCTAAATGATGTGATAAAAGGAAACAGATGATCGTGTGGCACAATACATTATTGTGGCACAATAAATTATTGATAAATATATATCAGGACATTTTGTTTTCGCCTTGTAGCAGACAGTCTGACAAAAATGCATATTGACATTCACATGCAAGCACAAGCATGGGTTTAAAGAATGGAAAAAGGATATAAAATAATGATCACATCTATTCACAATTTTTTAAAACTTAACAACCTAATATTTAAGAGTATTTCTGTCTACATGGAAATATATTCAGTCATACTCGTTGGAAATAAAAACAAGCAATAATATAAAACAATCGAAGACACCTATTAATAATATCTGAAATAATGCTAAAATTGATATTGAAACAATGCCCTATGCTATTAATGATATTGAATTGTAAAATAACACAAACCAGAATCAGACTCACTTCGGTGTTCATTCCCAGTTGGTGTGTTCCTTTTCTCGTGCAAAATTCGACTGTTTGCTAGCGTAGAAACGTTGCCTCTGCCGCTCACCCTCTCTCTGCCAACTATAAAAAAAAACCCATTTTATAAGGAATGAACACTCATTTGTCTACATTGAAAATTTCAATTTCAAATTATCAATCATTTACATAATGTACAATGAAATTGTACATAAGTGATATTAGGTTTCCTGATAAATTACTTACTCTGATGCAGGTATTTCATTCTCTCTGTATCATTCATCATTCTTGCCATCTTTAACTGCTGTCTAATTTCACTGGCATCATGAAGTTTTAAAAGGATCCGGTGTTCTATTACTGTTTGTATATTGCACACATAAAGCAAAAAAGTCATTCAAATAAGCCAAGCCAAGCTGCAACCTGAGGGAATATTTATATACTTCCAAGTTCTCTGCGTTTTCTGGTTGTGTTTTTTACCCTAAATACATCTAACTAAAAAGATGATTATCTTGTAATAATTATATCAATTATATCCAGCGATGACGAGGATACAGTCCGATCATCACGATTTTCACAACCATTGTTCCCTAATGGCGTCTGCCCATATACATATTCATTGATAATGAAAATTTGTCTTCTAAACTACTGTACCATGAGATAATTGATTAACAAACCACCAACTACCATTGCCTTACCTTGCGCAATGTCACCACGCATGTAGTTATGGCTATCTCCGCTAGGGAGCAGCGGTGGATTGATACAGGCAAATAATAAAGTATTCCACTAAATTTAAAAAACACCCGTTGTAATCACTTGGAGTGAAAAACACTCCTACAAACACTGCTACCAGAAATAGCAAAAATATTTAACAAACAAGCCAACTACCATTGCCTTGCTTTGCGCAATGTCACTGCGCATGTAGTTATGGCTATCTCCGCTGGGGAGCACTGGTGGTTTGACTAACTTGGCATCTATTATTGTGAAATAATAAAGTATTACATTGAATTTAAAAAACACTTGAAGTGAAAAACATCCCCACAAACACTGCTTTATAAGTTAGTAGAGAATAAACTTTCAAGGCTACCAGAAATAGTGCATTACACTATACACCAAAATTAATTATATATGTATAATCCAAAGAGAGTGAAGTTAAATGAAACTATACTTTCATTCTAAAGGAAACCAGAATGGCATCCAAGCTTGAAGTGTAATCCTTTCTCCGCATCAATACGTGAAATAAAAGCTCAAGTAAGCCCACTTGCCTAGCAAAAAGTCAGATAAACATTACCGTATCGCTGAATAGTCTGACTTACCGAAAAGACGAGTAGACACTACAATATCAGAAGAAACAGACTTGAAATACGGAGCGTAAGAACACATCCTTCTTCGAAGACGACACGTTCAAGACTAAATACAAATGGCGGACCTGCTCAAGATAAACAGATACAAAGAAAGGTAATTAAAAAAATTTGTGATGCTTCAAGTAACGCCATCTGGAAGAGTGATTCAAAACTATTAGAAAACGGGAAATATCATATCCATCAAAGAAAACGGGAAACTTTTCCTATATATTCAAATGTGCCATAATATCTGCATAGAATAGAGCCCTTTGTTCTATTTTTTGAGGTGTGAATGTTATCTTTTGCTTCAGCAATGGAAAACAACCTAAACTTGACATTTTGTTGAATGACTATTGATTTAGAATTTCCTAATACTCTTACATTTTACTTCATTTCTAAATGATGTGATAAAAGGAAACAAATGATCGTGTGATATTTATTTGGCGCAATACATTATTGATAAATATATATCAGGACATTTTGTTTTCTTCTTATAGGAGACAGTCTGACAAAAATGCATATTGACATTTACATGCAAGCTTAAGCAGTCATATATCTACCATGTCTTTAATGAATGGAAAAAGGATGTAAAATAATGACCTAATCCATTCACAATCTTTTAAAATCTAACAACCTGATATTTAAGAATATTTCTATCTACATGGAAATATATTCAGTCATACTCGTTGAAAATGAAAACAAGTAATAATAAAAAAACAATAGAAGACACCTATTAATAATATCTGAAACATTGCTAAAATTGATATTGAAAAAATGCCACATGCCATTTATGATTTTAAATTGGAAAATAACAAACCAGAATTAAAGACTCACTTCGGTGTTCATTCCCAGCTGGTGTGTTCCTTTTCTCGGGCAAAATTCGACTGTTTCCCATCGTAGAGACGTTTTATGCCCTTCACGTTGCCTCTGCCGCTCACGTTCTCTCTGCCAACTATAAAAAAAAACCGTTTACATACTGTAAAATGAAATTGTACATAATTGATATGATGTTTCTAGATAAACATTGCCATATAGCTGAATAGTCTGACTTACCGAAAAGACTAGTACACACTACAACGTCAGAAGAAACAGACTTGAAATACAGAGCGTAAGAACACATCCTTCTTCGGAGACGACACGTACAAGACTAAATACAAATGGCAGTCCTGCTCAAGATAAACTGATACAAAGAAACGTAATTAAAAGAATTTGTGATGCTTGAAGTATCGAATTCTGGAAGAGCGATTCAAAACTATTAGAAAACGGAAGATATCTTATCCATCAAAGAAAACGGGAACTTTTCCTATATATTCAAATGTACCATAATATCTGCATAGAATAGAGCCCTTTGTTCTATTTTTTTTGAGGTGTTAATGTTATCTTTTGATTTAGCAATGGAAAACAATATAAACCTGACATTTTGTTGAATGACTAGTGATTTAGAATTTCCTAATACTTTTACATTTCACTTTATTTCTAAATGGTGTGATAAAAGGAAACAAATGATCGTGTGATATTTATAAATATTTATCGTGTGATATTGATAAATATTTATCAGGACATTTTGTTTTCTTATAGGAGACAGTCTGACAAAAATGCATATTGACATTCACATGCAAGCACAAGCAGTCATATATCTACCATGTCTTTAAAGAAAGACATGGTAAAATGAAAACAAGCAATGATATGAGACTATAGAAGACAACTATCAATAATATCTGAAACATTGTTAAAATTGATATTGAGACAATGCCATATGCCATTTATGATTTTAAGCTGGTGTGTTCCTTTTCTCGTGCAAAATTCGACTGTTTGCCAGCGTAGAGACGTTTTATGCCCTTCACGTTGCCTCTGCCGCTCACGTTCTCTCTGCCAACTATAAAAGAAAGCCGTTTACAAGGAATGAACACTCATTTGTCTACATTGAAAATTTCAATTTCAATTATCAATCATTTACGTAATATACAATGAAATTGTACATAATTGATATAATGTTTCCAGATACATTAGTTCTCTCCGCATCCATCATTCTTGGCAACATGAAGGTTTAAAAGGATCCGGAGTTCTATTACTGGTTGTATATTGCACACTTAAAGCAAAAAGCGTCATTCAAATAAGCCAAATTAATTTAGTAAAACCACGTGAACTGTAATAATGTATATGGCCGGTTAAACGTTCCAGGAGGAACAATTATAAGCTGTAACCTGAGTGAATATTTATATACTTCTAAGTTCTCTAGTTTTCTGGTTGTGGGCTTTACCCTAAAAAGATAATTTCTTGTAATAGATTTATTAAGTATATGAGGATACATCAATTGCCGAGTTATTGGCAGTCGGGTCATCACGATTTCCACAACCATTGTTCAGAAGAGTGAGGTCTGCCCATATTCATTGATAATGAAAATTTAAGTCTTTACCATGAGATAATTGATTAACAAGCCAACTACCATTGCCTTGCCTTGCGCAGCGTCACCGCGGATGTAGTTATGGCTACCTCCGCTAAGGAGCAGTGGTGGATTGACTAACTTGGCGTCTATCATTATGTTTATCCTGATACCCTGCTTTGTGCATACAGGCAAATAATAAAGTTTTCCACAAGACTTAAAAAACACTTCCATTGTGAACACTTGGAGTGAAAACACTCCTACAGACACTGCTACCAGAAACAGCACTTAACATATATTTAAACAAGCCAACTACCATTGCCTTGCTTTGCGCAATGTCTACAATGGCCACATCCGCTAGAAAGCAGCGGTGGCTTGACTAATATGGCGTCTATCATTATGTGCATACAGACAAATAATAAAGTCTTCCACTAAATTAAAAAAAAAACACTTCCATTTTAATCACTACAAACACTGCTACCAGAAACAGCAAAGCATATATTTAACAAAGTAGCCAACTACCATTGCCTTGCTTTGCGCAATGTGACTGCGAATATAGTTATGGCTACCTTTCTAGGGAGCAGTGGTGGTTTGACTAACTTGGCGTCTATTATTATGAAACAATGATGAATTTAAAAAACACTTGGAGTGATAAACACCCCTAAAAAGCACTTTCAAGGTTACCAGAAACAGCGCAATACACCATAAACCAAAATCAATTATATATGTATAATCCAAAGAAAGTAAAGATAAATGAAACTATCATTTCATTCTAAAGGAAACCAAAATGGCATCCAAGCTAGAAGTGTAATCCTTTCTCCGCATCTATACGCGAAATAAAAGCTCAAGGAAGCCCACTTGCCTAGCAAAAAGGCAGATAAACATTGCCATATTGCTGAATAGTCTGACTTACCGAAAAGGCGAGTAGACACTACAACATCAGAAGAAACAGACTTGAAATACAGAGCGTAATAGCACATCTTTCTTCAGAGACGACACATACAAGACTAAATACAAATGGCGATCCTGCTCAAGACAAACAGATACAAAGAAACGTAATTAAAAGAATTTCTGATGCTTGAAGTAACGCCATCTGGAAGAGCGATTCAAAACTTTTAGAAAGCGGGAAATATCTTATCCACCAAAGAAAACGGGAAATTTTTCCTATATATTCAAATGTGCCATAATATCTGCATAGAATAGAGCCATTCGTTCTATTTTTAGTGGTGTGAATGTTATCTTTTGCTTCAGCAATGGAAAACAATATAAACTTGACATTTTGTTGAATGACTATTGATTTAGAATTTCCTAATACTCTTACATTTCACATCATTTCTAAATGATGTGATAAAAGGAAACAAATGATCGTGTGATATTCATTTAGCGCAATACGTTATTGATAAATATATATCAGGACATTTTTTCATCTTAGGAGACAGTCTAACAAAAATGCACAACGACATTCACATGCAAGCACAAGTAGTCATATATCTACTATGTCTTTAAAGAATGGAAAAAGGATAATAGCCAAGTTTATTCACAATATTTTAAAATTCAACCTGATATTTAAGAGTATTTCTCTCCTCCACACGGAAATATATTCAGTCATACTCTGAAAATAAAAACAAGCAATAATATGAAACAATAGAGGACACCTATTAATGATATCTGAAACATTGCTAAAATTGACATTGAAACAATGCAATATGCCATTTATAATTTTAGATTGTAAAATAACACAAACCAGAATCAAAGTCTCACTTCGGTTTTCATTCTCAGAAAGTGTGGTCCTTTTCTCATGCAAAATTCGACTGTTTGCCAGCGTAGAGACGTTTTATGCCATTTACCTACCCTATGCCGCTCACGTTTTCTCTGCCAACTATAAAAAAAAAACATTCACAAGGAATGAACACTCATTTGTCTACATTGAAAATTTGAATTTGAATCATCAATCATTTACTTAATGTACAATGAAATTGCACATAATTGATATTAGGTTTCCAGATAAATTGCTTAATCTGATGCAGGTATTTCATTCTCTCCGCATCATTCATCATTCTTGCCATGTTTAACTGCTGTCAGGTTTCACTGGCAACGTGAAGTTTTAAAAGGATCCGGTGTTCTATTACTGCTTGTATATTGCACACTTAAAGCAAAGACATCATTCAAATAAGCCAAATTCATCAATTTAGTAAAACCACATAAACTGTAATAACGTATATGGCCGGTTAAACGTTCCAGGATGAACAATCATAAGCTGTAACCTAGCTGTAACCTAGTTCTCTAAGTTTTCCTAAATACATCTAACTAAAAAGATAATTTTCTTGTAATAAATCTATCAAGTATATCCAAAACCATTGTTCAGAAGAGTGAGGTTAGCATTGCTCGTGATATTAACCATTTGTTCCCTACTGGCGTCTGCCCATATACATATTCATTGATAATGAAAATCTAGGTCTTCTAAAAGTACTTTACCAAGAGATAATTAATTAACAAGTCAACTACCATTGCCTAGCCTTGCGCAATGTCACCTCTCGTGTAGTTATGGCTACCTCGGCTAGGGAGCAGTGGTGGATTGACTAACTTGGCGCCTATCATTATGCTTTGTTCATACAGGCAAATAATAAAGTATTCCACTAGGTTTAAAAAACATTTCCAGTGTGAACACTTGGAGTGAAAAAAATTCCTAAAAACACTGCTACCAGAAGCAGCACTTAACATATATTGAACAAACAAGCTAAATACCATTGCCTTGCTTTGCGGAATGTCAGTGCGTCGGTAGGGAACAGTGGTAGCTTGACTAATTTGGCGTCTATGATTGTGTTTATCCTGATACCCTGCCTTGTGCATAGAGACATAAATCATTCCACTAAATTTATAAAACACTTCCATCGCAATCACTTCAAACAATGCTATAAGAAACACCACACAACATATATTTAACAAATAAGCCAACTACCATTGCCCTGCTTTGCGCAATGTCACTGCGCATGTAGTTATGGCTACCTCCGCCAGGGAGCAGTGGTGGTTTGACTAACTTGGCCTCTATTATTATGAAATAATAAAGAATTACATTGAATTTAAAAAACACTTGGAGTGAAAAACACCCCTACAGACACTACAAACAAATAACTTTCAAGCTACCAGAAACAGCACAATACACCATACACCAAAATTAATTATATATGTATAATCCAAAGAGAGTAAAGTTAAATCAAACTATCATTTCATTCTAAAGGAAAACAAAATGGCATCCAAGCTAGAAGTGTAATTCTTCCTCTGCATCTATACGCGAAATAAAAGCTCAAGGAAGCCCACTTGCCTAGCAAAAAGGCAGATAAACATTGCCATATCGCTGAATAGTCTGACCTACAGAAAAGACGAGTAGATACTATAACATCAGAAGAAACAGACTTAAGATACAGAGCGTAAGAACACATCCTTCTTCGGAGACGATAC
Source organism: Panulirus ornatus (assembly GCF_036320965.1). Lineage (NCBI taxonomy): Eukaryota > Metazoa > Arthropoda > Malacostraca > Decapoda > Palinuridae > Panulirus > Panulirus ornatus. The sequence goes on from NC_092257.1 coordinate 7,283,861, forward strand.
ATACAAGACTAAATACAAATGGCGGCCCTGCTCAAGACAAACAGATACAAAGAAAGGTAATTAAAAGAAGTTGTGATGCTTGAAGTGACGGCATCAAGAAGAGCGATTCAAAACTATTAGAAAACGGGAAATATCTTATCCATCAAAGAAAACGGGAAACTTTTCCTATATATTCAAATGTGCCATAATATCTTCATGGAATTGAGCCATTTGTTCTATTTTTTGTGGTGTGAATGTTATCTTTTGCTTCAGCAATGGAAAACAATATAAACTTGTCATTTTGTTGAATGACTAGTGATTTAGAATTTCCTAATACTCTTTATCACATTTGTAAATGATGTAATAAAAGGAAACAAATGATCGTGCGATATTAATTTGGCACAATGCATCATTGATAAATATATATCAGGACATTTTGTTTTCACCTTATAGGAGAAAGTCTGACAAAAATGCAAGCAAAAGCATGGGTTTAAAGAATGGAAAAAGGATATATAATAATGACCACGTCTATTCACAATCTCTTAAAACTTAACAACCTGATATTTTAGAGTATTTCTACTACATGGAAATATATTGTCATACTCGTTGAAAATGAAACCAGCCAGTAATATGAAACAATATCTGAAACATTGCTAAAATTGGTATTGAAACAATGCCACATGCCATTTATGATTTCAAATTGTAAAACAAAACAAACCAGAATCAAAGTCTCACTTCAGTGTTCATTCCCAGCTGGTGTGTTCCTTTTCTCGTACAAAATTCGACTGTTTGCCAGCGTAGAGACGTTTTATGCCCTTCACGTTGCCTCTTCCACTTATGTTCTCTCTGCCAACTATAAAAAAAAACCGTTTACAAGGAATGGACACTCATTTGTCTACATTGAAAATTTCAATTTCAATTATCAATCATTTACATAATGTACAATGAAATTGATATAATGTTTCCAGATACATTGCTTACTCTGATGCAGGTATTTCATTCTCTCCGCATCATTCATCATTCTTGCCGCGTTTAACTGCTGTCAGCTTTAACTGGCAACATGAAGTTTTAAAAGGATCCGGTGTTCTATTACTGTTTGTATATGGTACACTTAAAGCAAAAAACGTCATTCAAATAAACCATATCAATGTAGTAAAACCAGGAGGTTAAACGTTCCAGGAGGAACAAACTTAAGCTGTAACTTTTTCTGGTTGTGGTTTTTACCCTAAATACATCTAATTAAAAAGATAATTTTCTTGTAAACCTATCAAGTATATCAGGCGATGACGAGGATACATCAATTGCCGAGGCAATCCGGTCATCACGATTTCCACTACCATTGTTCAGAAGAGTGAGGTTAGCATTTATCATGATATCAACCACTGGCGTCTGCCCATATACATATTCATTGATAATGAAAATTTAAGTCTTCTAAAACTACTTTACCATGAGATAATTGATCAACAAGCCAACTACCATGGCCTTTTGCCTTGCGCAATGTCACCGCGCATGTAGTTATGGCTACCTCCGCTAGGGAGCAGTGGTGGATTGACTAACTTGGCGTCTATCATTATGTTTATCCTGATACCCTGATTTGTGCATACTGGCAAATGATAAAGTATTCCACTAGATTTAAAAAACACTTCCATTGTAAACACTTAAAGTGTAAAACATTCCTAAAGACACTGCTACCAGAAACAAACAAGCCAATTACCATTGCCTTGCTTTGCGGAATGTCACTGCGCATTTAGTTATGGCTACCTCAGCTAAGAAGCAGTGGTGGTTTGACTAACTTGGCCTCTATTATTATGAAATAATAATAAAGTATTACATTGAATTTAAAAAACACTTGGAGTGAAAAACACCCCCACAAACACTACAAACAAACTTTCAAGGCTACCAGAAACAGCGCAATACACCATAAACCAAAATTATATGAAAGTAAAGTTAAATGAAACTATACTTTCATTCTAAAGGAAACCAAAATGGCATCCAAGGCAGAAGTGTAATCCTTCCTCCGCATCTATACGCGAAATAAAGGCTTAAGGAAGCCCACTTGCCTAGCAAAAAGGCAGATAAACATTGTCATATCGCTGAATAGTCTGACTTACCGAAAAGACGAGTAGACACTACAACATCAGAAGAAACAGACTTGAAATACAGAGCGTAAGAACACATCCTTCTTCGGAGACGACACATACAAGACTAAATACAAATGGCGGTCCTGCTCAAGACAAACAGATACAAAGAAACGTTATTACAAGAATTTCTGATGCTTGAAGTAACGCCATCTGGAAGAGCGATTCAAAACTATTAGAAAACGGGAAATATCTTATCTATCAAAGAAAACGGGAAATTTTTCCTATATATTCAAATGTGCCATAATATCCGCATAGAATAGAGCCATTTGTTTTATTTTTTGTGGTGTGAATGTTATCTTTTGCTTCAGCAATGGAGAACAATATAAATTTGACATTTTGTTATATGACTATTGATTTAGAATTTCCTAATACTCTTACATTTCACACCATTTCTAAATGATGTGATAAAAGGAAATAGATGATCGTGTGATATTTATTTAGCGCAATACATTATTGATAAATATATATCAGGACATTTTCTCATCTTAGGAGACGGTCTAACAAAAATGCACATTGACATTCACATGCAAGCACAAGCAGTCATATATCTACCAAGTCTTTAAAGAATGGGAAAAGGATAATAGCCAAGTTTATTCACAATCTTTTAAAATTTAACCTGATATTCAAGAGTATTTCTATCCACATGGAAATATATTCAGTCATACTCTTTGAAAATAAAAACAGGAAATAATATGAAACAATAGAAGACACCTATTAATAATATCTGAAACATTGCTAAAATTGATATTGAAACAATGTCATAAGCCATTTATAATTTTGATTTGTAAAGTAACACAAACCAGAATCAAAGTCTCACTTCGGTTTTCATTCCCAGCTGGTGTGTTCCTTTTCTCATGCAAAATTCGACTGTTTGCCAGCGTAGAGACGTTTTATGCCATTCACGTACCCTATGCCGCTCACGTTTTCTCTGCCAACTATAAAAAAAAAACGTTTGCAAGGACTGGACACTCATTTGTCTACATTGAAAATTTGAATTTCAATTATCAATCATTTACTTAATGTACAATGAAATTGCACATAATTGATATTAGGTTTCCAGATAAATTGCTTAATCTGATGCAGGTATTTCATTCTCTCCGCATCACTCATCATTCTTGCCATGTTTAACTGCTGTCAGCTTTCACTGGCAACATGAAGTTTTAAAAGGATCCGGTGTTCTATTACTGTTTGTATATTGCACACTTAAAGCAAAAAACATCATTCAAATAAGCCAAATTCATCAATTTATTAAAACCACGTGAACTGTAATAACGTATATGGCCGGTTAAACATTCCAGGATGAACAATCATAAGCTGTAACCTGAGTGAATATCTATATACCTCCAAGTTCTCTACGTTTTCTGGTTGTGGTTTTTACCCTAAATACATCTAACTAAAAAGATAATTTTCTTGTAATAAATTTGTCAAGTATATCCGGCGATGACGAGGATACGTCAATTCCACTACCATTGTTCAGAAGAGTGAGGTTAGCATTGGTCGTGATATTAACCATTTGTTCCCTACTGGCCTCTGCCCATATACATATTCATTGATAATGAAAATCTAAGTCTTCTAAAACTACTTTGCCAAGAGATAATTGATTAACAAGCCAACTACCATTGCCTAGCCTTGCGCAATGTCACCGCTGGTGTAGTTATGGCTACCTCTGCTACAGTGGTGGATTGACTAACTTGGCGTCTATCATTATGCTTTGTGCATACAGGCAAATAATAAAGTATTCCACTAGATTTAAAAAAACATTTCCATTGTGAACACTTGGAGTGAAAAAAATTCCTAAAAACACTGCTACCAGAAACAGCACTTAACATATATTTAACAAACAAGCCAAATACCATTACCGAAAAGACGAGTAGACACTATAACATCAGAAGAAACAGACTTAAGATACAGAGCGTAAGAACACATCCTTCTTCGGAGACGATACATACAAGACTAAATATAAATGGCGGCCCTGCTCAAGACAAACAGATACAAAGAAAGGTAATTAAAAGAATTTGTGATGCTTGAAGTGACGTTATCAAGAAGAGCGATTCAAAACTATTAGAAAACGGGAAATATCTTATCCATCGAAGAAAAAGGGAAACTTTTCCTATATATTCAAATGTGCCATAATATCTTCATAGAATTGAGCCATTTGTTCTACTTATTGTGGTGTGAATGTTATCTTTTGCTTCAGCAATGGAAAACAATATAAACTTGACATTTTGTTGAATGACTAGTGATTTAGAATTTCCTAATACTCTTTATCACATTTCTAAATGATGTAATAAAAGGAAACAAATGATCGTGCGATATTAATTTGGCACAATACATTATTCATAAATATATATCAGGACATTTTGTTTTCACCTTATACGAGAAAGTCACACAAAAATGCATATTGACATTCACATGCAAGCACAAGCATGGGTTTAAAGAATGGAAAAAAGATATATAATAATGACCACGTCTATTCACAATCTCTTAAAACTTAACAACCTGATATTTTAGAGTATTTCTATCTACATGGAAATATATTCAGTCATACTCGTTGAAAATGAAAACAACCAGTAATATGAAACAATATCTGAAACATTGCTAAAATTGGTATTGAAACAATTCCACATGCCATTTATGATTTCAAATTGTAAAATAACACAAACCAGAATCAAAGTCTCACTTCAGTGTTCATTCCCAGCTGGTGTGTTCCTTTTCTCGTGCAAAATTTGACTGTTTGCCAGCGTAGAGACGTTTTATGTCCTTCACGTTGCCTCTGCCACTCATGTTCTCTCTGCCAACTATAAGAAAAAAAAAAACCGTTTACAAGGAATGGACACTCATTTGTCTACATTGAAAATTTCAATTTCAATTATCAATCATTTACATAATGTACAATGAAACTGATATAATGTTTCCAGATACATTGCTTACTCTGATGCAGGTATTTCATTCTCTCCGCATCATTCATCATTCTTGCCGCGTTTAACTGCTGTCAGCTTTAACTGGCAACATGAAGTTTTAAAAGGATCCGGTGTTCTATTACTGTTTGTATATTGTACACTTAAAGCAAAAAACGTCATTCAAATAAACCATATCAATTTAGTAAAACCAGGAGGTTAAACGTTCCAGGAGGAACAAACTTAAGCTGTAACTTGAGTGAACATTTCTATACTTCCAAGCTCTCTACGTTTTCTGTTGTGGTTTTTACCATAAATACATCTAATTAAAAAGATAATTTTCTTGTAATAAAACTTATCAAGTATATCCGGCGATGACGAGGATACATCAATTGCCGAGTTATTGGCAGTCCGATCATCACGATTTCCACAACCATTGTTCAGAAGAGTGAGGTTAGCATTTATCATGATATCAACCAATGAAACTAATGAAAATTTAAGTTTTCTAAAACTACTTTACCATAAGATAGTTGATCAACAAGCCAACTACCATGGCCTTGCCTTGCGCAATGTCACCGCGTATGTAGTTATGGCTACCTCCGCTAGGGAGCAGTGGTGGATTGACTAACTTGGCGTCTATCATTATGTTTATCCCGATACCCTGATTTGTGCATACTGGCATACAATAAAGTATTCCACTAGATTTAGAAAACACTTCCATTGTGAACACTTGAAGTGAAAAACATTCCTAAAAACACTGCTACCAGAAACAAACAAGCCAACTACCATTGCCTTGCTTTGCGGAATGTCACTGCGCATGTAGTTATGGCTATCTCAGCTAAGAAGCAGTGGTGGTTTGACTAACTTGGCCTCTATTATTATGAAATAATAATAAAGTATTACATTGAATTTAAAAAACACAGAGTGAAAACACCCCCACAAACACTACAAACAATCAACTTTCAAGGCTACCAGAAACAGCGCAATACACCATAAACCAAAATTACTTATATATGTATAATCCAAAGAAAGTAGAGTTAAATGAAACTATACTTTCATTCTAAAGGAAACCAAAATGGCATCCAAGGTAGAAGTGTAATCCTCCCTCCACATGTATACGCGAAATGAAGGCTTAAGGAAGCCCACTTGCCTAGCAAAAAGGCAGATAAACATTGCCATATCGCTGAATAGTCTGACTTACCGAAAAGACGAGTAGACACTACAACATCAGAAGAAACAGACTTGAAATACAGAACGTAAGAACACATCCTTCTTCGGAGACGACACATACAAGACTAAATACAAATTGCGGTCCTGCTGAAGACAAACAGATACAAAGAAACGTGATTACAAGAATTTCTGATGCTTGAAGTAACGTCATCTGGAAGAGCGAATCAAAACTATCAGAAAACAGGAAATATCTTATCCAGCAAAGAAAACGGGAAACTTTTCCTATATATTCAAATCTGCCATAATATCTGCATAGAATAGAGCCCTTTGTTCTATTTTTTGTGGTGTGAAGGTTATCTTTTGCTTTAGCAATGGAAAACAATATAAACGACATTTTGTTGAATGACTAATGATTTAGAATTTCCTAATACTCTTACATTTCACTTTATTTCTACATGATGTGATAAAAGGAAACAAATGATTGTGTGATATTTATTTGGCACAATTCATTATTGATAAATATACATCAGGACATTTTGTTTTCACCTTATAGGAGAGAGTCTGACAAAAATGCATATTGACATTCACTTGCAAGCACAAGCATGGGTTTAAAGAATGGAAAAAGGATAAAAAGTAATGACCACGTCTATTCACAATCTTTTAAAACTTAACCTGATATTTAAGAGTATTTCTATCTACATACTCGTTGAAAATGAAAACAACCAATAATATGAAACAATAGAAGACACCTATTAATGATATATGAAACATTGCTAAAATTGATATTGAAACAATGTCACGTGGCATTTATGATTTTAAATAGTAAAATAACACAAACCAGAATCAAAGTCTCACTTTGTTGATCATTCCCAGCTGGTGTGTTCCTTTTCTCGTGCAAAATTCGACTGTTTCCCAGCGTAAAGACGTTTTATGCCCTTCACGTTGCCTTTGCTGATGTTCTCATGTTCTCTCTGCCAACTATAAAAAAACCGTTTACAAGGAATGGACACTCATTTGTCTACATTGAAAATTTCAATTTCAATTATCAATCATTTACATAATGTACAATGAAATTGTACATAACTGATATAATGTTTCCAAAAACATTGCTTACTCTGATGCAGGTATTTCATTCTCTCCGCATCATTCATCATTCTAGCCGCGTTTAACTGCTGTCAGCTTTCATTGGCAGCATGAAGTTTTAAAAGGATCCGGTGTTCTATTACTTATTGTTTATTGTACACTTAAAGCAAAAAACGTCATTCAAATAAGCCAAATCAATTTAGTAAAACCACATTAACTGTAATAACGTATATCGCCGGTTAAATTTTCCAGGAGGAACAATCATAAGCTGTAACCTGAGTGAATATTTATATACTTCCAAGTTCTCTACGATAAATTTCTTGTAATAGATTTATCAAGTATATCCGGCGATGACGAGGATACATCAATTGCCGAGTTATTAGCAGTCCGGTCATCACGAATTCCACTACCATTGTTCAGAAGAGTGAGGTTAGCATTTATCATGATATTAACCATTTGTTCCCTACTGGCGTCTGCCCATATACATATTCATTGATAATGAAAATTTAAGTCTTCTAAAATTACTTTACCATGAAATAATTGATAAACAAGCCAAGTACCATTGCCTTGCCTTGCGCAATGTCACCGCTCATGTAGTTATGGCTACCTCCGCTAGGGAGCAGTGGTGGATTGACTAACTTGGCGTCTATCATTATGTTTATCCTGATACCCTGCTTTGTACATACAGGCAAATAATAAAGTATTCCACTAGACTTAAAAAACCCATTGTGAACACGGAGTGAAAAACACTCCTACAAACACTGCTACCAGAAATAGCACTTAACATATATTTAACAAAGAAGCCAACTACCATTGCCTAGCTTTGTGCAATGTCACTGCGCATGTAGTTATGGCTACCTCCGATAGTGAGCGCTGGTGGTTTGACTAACTTGGCGTCTATCATTATGAAATAATAATAAAGTTTTGCATTGAATTTAAAAAACACTTGGAGTGAAAACACCCCACAAACACTACAAACAATAAACTTTCAAAACTACCAGAAACAGCGCCATACACCATACAACAAAATTAATTATATATGTATAATCCAAAGAAAGTAAAGTTAAATGAAACTATACTTTCATTCTAAAGGAAACCAAAATGGCATCCTATCTAGAAGTGTAATCCTTCTACGCGAAATAAAAGCTCAAGGAAGCCCACTTGCCTAGCAAAAAGGCAGATAAACATTGCCATATCGCTGAATAGTCTGACTTACCGAAAAGATGAGTAGACACTACAACATCAGAAGAAACAGACTTAAAATACAGAGCGTAAGAACACATCCTTCTTCGGAGACGACACATACAAGACTAAATACAAATGGCGATCCTGCTTAAGACAAACAGATACAAAGAAACGTAATTAAAAGAATTTATGATGCTTGAAGTAACGCCATCTGGAAGAGCGATTAAAAACTATTAGAAAACGGGAAATATCTTATCCATCAAAGAAAACGGGAAACTTTTCCTATATATTCAGATGTGCCATAATATCTGCATAGAATAGAGCCCTTTGTTCTATTTTTTGTGGTATGAATGTTATCTTTTGCGTTGGCAATGGAAAACAATATAAACTTGACATTTTGTTAAATGACTAGTGATTTAGAATTTCCTAATACTCCTACATTTCACTACATTTCTAAATAATGTGATAAAAGGAAACAAATGATCGTCTGATATTTATTTGCGCAATACGTTATTGATAAATATATATCAGGACATTGTGTTTTCATCTTATAGGAGACAGTCTGACAAAAATGCCTATTGACATTCATATGCAAGCACAAGAATGGAAAAAGGATATAAAATAATGACCACTTCTATTCACAATGTTTTAAAACTTAACAACCTAATATCTAAGAGTATTTCTATCTACATGGAAATATATTCAGTCATACTCGTTGAAAATGAAAACAAACAATAATATGAAACAATAGAAGACACCTATTAATAATATCTGAAACATTGCTAAAATTGATATTGAAACAATCCCACCAGCCATTTATGATTTTGAATTATAAAATAACACAAACCAGAATCAAAGTCTCACTTCGGTGTTCATTCTCAGCTGGTGTGTTCCTTTTCTCGTGCAAAATTCGACTGTTTCCCAGCGTAGACGTTTCATGCCCTTCACGTTCCCTCTGCCGCTCACGTTCTCTCTGCCAACTATAAAAAGAACCGTTTACAAGGAATGAACACTCATTTGTCTACATTGAAAATTTCAATTTCAATTATAGATCATTTACATAATGTACAATGAAATTGTTCATAACTGATATGATGTTTCCAAAAACATTGCTTACTCTGATGCAGGTATTTCATTCTCTCCGCATCATTCATCATTCTTGCCATGTTTAGCTGCTGTCAGCTTTCACTGGCAATATGAAATTTTAAAAGGATCCGGTGTTCTATTACTATCATTGCACACTTAAAGCAAAAAACGTCATTCAAATAAGCCAAATCAATTTAGTAAAACCACGTGAACTGTAATAACGTATATGGCCGGTGAAACGTTCCAGGAAGAACAATCATAAGCTGTAACGTGAGTGAATATTTATATACTTCCAAGTTCTATACGTTTTCTGGTTGTGGATTTTACCCTAAATACATCTAAAAGGATAATTTTCTTGTAATAAATTTATCAAGTATATCCGGCGATGACGAGGATACATCAATTGCCGAGTTATTGGCAGTCCGGTCATCACGATTTCCACTATCATTGTTCAGAAGAGTGAGGTTAGCATTGATCGTGATATTAACCATTTGTTCCCTACTAGCGTCTGCCCATATACATATTCATTGATAATGAAAATCTAAGTCTTCTAAAACTACTGTACCATGAGATAATTGATTAACAAGCCAACTACCATTGCCTTGCCTTGCACAATGTAACCGCTAGGGAGCAGTGGTGGATTGACTAACTTGGCGTCTATCATTATGTTTATCCTGATACCCTGCTTTGTGCATAGAGACAAATAATAAATCATTCCACTAGATTTAAAAAACACTTCCATTGTAATCACTACAAACACTGCTACCAGAAACAGCACTTAAGATATATTAAACAAACAAGCCAACTACCATTGCCTTGCTTTGCGCAATGTCACTGCGCATGTAGTTATGGCTACCTCCGCTAGGAGGCAGTGGTGGATTGACTAACTTGGCGTCTATTATTATGAAATAAGAATAAAGTATTGCATTGAATTTAAAAAACACTTGGAGTGAAAGACACCCCCACAAACACTACAAACAAATAAACTTTCAAGGCTACCAGAAACAGCGCAATACACCATACACCAAAATTAATTATATTTGTACAATCCAAAGAGAGTAAAGTTAAATGAAACTATCATTTCATTCTAAAGGAAACCAAAATGGCATCCAAGCTAGAAGTGTAATCTTTCCTCCGCATGTATACGCGAAATAAAAGCTCAAGGAAGCCCACTGGCCTATCAAAAAGGCAGATAAACATTGCCATATCGCTGAATAGTATGACTTACCGAAAAGAGTAGACACTACAGCATCAGAAGAAACAGACTTGAAATACAGAGCGTAAGAACACATCCTTCTTTGGAGGCGACATATACAAGACTAAATACAAATGGCGTCCCTCCTCAAGACAAACAGATACAAAGAAACGTAGTTAAAAGGATTTCTGATGCTTGAAGTAACTCCATCTGGAAGAGCGATTTAAAACTATTAGAAACTTGACATTTTGTTGAATGACTAGTGATTTAGAATTTCCTAATACTCTTACATTTCACTTCATTTCTAAATGTGATAAAAGGAAACAAATGATCGTGTGATATTTATTTGGCACAATACATTATTGATAAATATATATCAGGACATTTTGTTTTCGCCTTATAGGAGACAGTCTGACAAAAATGTATATTGACATTCACATGCAAGCACAAGCATGGGTTTAAGGAATGGAAAAAGGATATAAAATAATGACCACATCTATTCAAAAATTTTTAAAACTTAACAACCTGATATTTAAGAGTATTTCTGTCTACATGGAAACATATTCAGTCGTACTCGTTGAAAATGAAAACAAGCAATAATATGAAACAATAGAAGACATCTATTAATAATATCTGAACATTGCTAAAATTGATATAGAAACAATGCCACATGCCATTTATGATTTTGAATTGTAAAATAGCACAAACCAGAATCAAAAGACTCACTTCGGTGTTCATTCCCAGCTGGTAAGTTCCTTTTCTCGTGCAAAATTCGACTGTTTGCCAGCGCAGAGACGTTTTATGCCATTCATGTTGCCTCTGCCGCTCACCTTCTCTCTGCTAACTATAAAAAAAATCGTTTACAAGGAATGGACACTCATTTGTCTACATTGAAAATTTCAATTTCAATTAGCGATCATTTACATAATGTACAATGAAATTGTACATAATTGATATAATGTTTCCAGATACATTGCTTACTCTGATGCAGGTATTTCATTCTCTCCGCATCATTCATCATTCTTGCCATGTTTAACTGCTGTCAGATTTCACTGGCAACATGAAGTTTTAAAAGGATCTGGTGTTCTATTACTGTTTGTATATTTTCACACTTAAAGCAAAAAACGTCATTCAAATAAGCCAAATCAATTTAGTAAAACCACGTGAACTGTAATAACGTATATGCCCGGTTAAACGTTCCAGGGTGAACAATCATAAGCTGTAACCTGAGTGAATATCTATATCATCCAAGTTCTCTACGTTTTCTGGTTGTGGTTTTTACCCTAAATACATCTAACTAAAAAGATAATTTTCTTGTAATAAATATATCAAGTATATCCGCCGATGACGAGGATACATCAATTGCCGAGTTATTGGCAGTCCGATCATCACGATTTCCACTATCATTGTTCAGAAGAGTGAGCATTGATCATGATATTAACCATTTGTTCCCTACTGGCGTCTGCCCATATACATATTCATTGATAATGAAAATTTAAGTCTTCTAAAACTACTGTACCATGAGATAATTGATTAACAAGCCACCAACTACCACTGCCTTACCTTGCGCAATGTCACCGCGCATGTAGTTATGGCTACCTCCGCTAGGGAGCAGTGGTGGATTGACCAACTTGGCGTCTATCATTATGTTTATCCTGATACAGGCAAATAATAAAATATTCCACTAAATTTAAAAAACACTTCCGTTGTAATCACTTGGAGTGAAAAACACTCCTACAAACACTGCTACCAGAAACAGCACTTAACATATACTTAAAAAACAAGCCAACTACCATTGCCTTGCTTTGCGCAATGTCACTGCGCATGTAGTTATGGCTATCTCCACTAGGGAGCAGTGGTGGTTTGAATAACTTGGCGTCTATTATTATGAAATAATAAAGCATTGCATTGAATTTAAAAAACACTTGGAGTGAAAAACACCCCCACAAACACTGCTTTATAGTTCGTAGAGAATAAACTTTCAAGGCTACCAGAAACAGTGCATTACACCATACACCAAAATTAATTATATATGTATAATCCAAAGAGAGTGAAGTTAAATGAAACTATACTTTCATTCTAAAGGAAACCAAAATGGCATCCAAGCTAGAAGTGTAATCCTTCCAGGATGAACAACCATACGCTGTAACGTGAGTGAATATTTATATACTTCCAAGTTCTCTACGTTTTCTGGTTGTGGTTTTTACCCTAAATACATCTAACTAAAAAGAAAAATTTCTTATAATAAATTTATCAAGTATATCCGGCGATGACGAGGATACGTCAATTGCTGAGTTATTGGCAGTCCGGTCATTACGATTTCCACTATCATTGTTCAGAAGAGTGAGGTTAGCATTGATCATGATATTAACCATTTGTTCCCTACTGGCGTCTGCCCATTCATTGATAATGAAAATTTAAATCTTCTAAAACTACTTTACCATGAGATAATTGATTAACAGGCCAACTACCATTGCCTTGCATTGCGCAATGTCACCGCGTATGTAGTTATGGCTACCTCCGATAGGGAGCAGTGGTGGATTGACTAACTTGGTGTCTATAATTATGTTTCTCTAGTACCCTGCTTTGTGCATACAGACAAATAATAAAGTATTCCACTAAATTTAAAAAACAATTCTATTGTGAACACTTGGCGTGCAAAACCCTCCTACAAACACTGCTATCAAAAACAGCTCTTAACATATATTGAACAAACAAGCCAAATACCATGGCCTTGCTTTGCGCAATGTCACTGCGCATGTAGTTATGGCTACCTCCGCTAGGGAGCAGTGGTGGTTTAAGTAAGTTGGCGTCTATCATTATGAAATAATAATAAAGTATTACATTAAATTTAGAAAACACTTGGAGTGAAAACCACCCCCACAAACACTACAAACAATAAACTTTCAAGGCTACCAGAAACAGCGCAATACACCATATTCCAAAATTAATTATATATGTATAATCCAAAGAAAGTAAAGTTAAATGAAACTATACTTTCATTCTAAAGGAAACCAAGATGGCATCCTAGCTAGAAGTGTAATCCTTCCTCGGTATCTATACGCGAAATAAAAGGTCAAGTAAGCCCACTTGCCTAGCAAAAAGGCAGATAAACATTGTCATATCGCTGAATAGTCTGACTTACCGAAAAGACGAGTAGACACTACAACGTCAGAAGAAACAGACTTGAAATACACAGCGTAAGAACACATCCTTCTTCGGAGACGACACATACAAGACTAAATAGAAATGTCAGTCCTGCTCAAGACAAACTGATACAAAGAAACGTAATTAAAAGAATTTGTGATGCTTGAAGTACCGCCATGTGGAAGAGCGATTCAAAACTATCAGAAAACGGGAAATATCTTATCCATCAAAGAAAACGGGAAACTTTTCCTATATATTCAAATTTGCCATAATATCTGCATAGAATAGAGCCCTTTGTTCTATTTTTTTGTGGTGTGAATGTTATCTTTTGCTTTAGCAATGTAAAACAATATAAACTTGACATTTTGTTGAATGACTAGTGATTTAGAATTTCCTACTACTCTTACATTTCACTTCATTTCTAAATGATGTGATAAAAGGAAATAAATGATCGTGTGATATTTATTTGGCGCAATACGTTATTGAAAAATATTTATCAGGACATTTTGTTTTCTTCTTATTGGAGACAGTCTGACAAAAATGCATATTGACATTCACATGCAAGCACAAGCAGTCATATCTCTACCATGTCTTTAAAGAATGGAAAAAGGATGTAAAATAATGACCAAGTCTATTCACAATCTTTGAAATTTTAACAACCTGATATCTAAGAGCATTTCTATCTACATGGAAATATATTCAGTCATACTCGGTGAAAATGGAAACAAGCAATGATATGAAACAACAGAAGACACCTATTAATAATATCTAAAACATTGCTAAAACTGATATTGAAAAAAATGCCACATGCCATTTATGATTCTAAACTGGAAAATACCACAAACCAGAATCAAAGACTCACTTCGGTGTTCATTCCCGGCTGGTGTGTTCCTTTTCTCGTGCAAAATTCGACTGTTTCCCAGCGTAGAGACATTTTATGCCCTTCACGTTGCCTCTGCCGCTCACCTTCTCTCTGCCAACTATAAAAAAAAAAAACCGTTTACAAGGAATGGACACTCATTTGTCTACATTGAAAATTTCAATTTCAATTATCAATCATTTACATAATGTACAATGAAATTGTGCATAAGTGATATAATGTTTCCAGATACATTGCTTACTCTGATGCAGGTATTTCATTCTCTCCGCATCACTCATCATTCTTGCCATGTTTAACTGCTGTCAGATTTCACTGGCAACATGAAGTTTTAAAAGGATCCGGTGTTCTATTACTGTTTATATATTGTACACTTAAAGCAAGAAACATCATTCAAATAAGCCAAATCATCAATTTAGTATAACAACGTGAACTGTAATAACGTATATGGCCGGTTAAACGTTCCAGGATGAGCAATCATAAGCTGTAACCTGAGTGAATATCTATATACCTCCAAGTTCTCTACCTTTTCTGGTTGTGGCTTTTACCCTAAATACATCTAACTAAAAAGATAATTCTATTGTAATAAATTTATGAAGTATATCCGGCGATGACGAGGATACATCAATTGCTGAGTTATTGGCAGTCCGGTCATCACGATTTCCACTATCATTGTTCAGAAGAGTGAGGTTAGCATTGATCATGATATTAACCATTTGTTCCCTACTGGGGTCTGCCCATATATATATTCATTGATAATGAAAATTTAAGTCTTCTGAAACTACTTTACCATGAGATAATTGATTAACAAGCCAACTACCATTGCCTTGCCTTGCGCAATGTCACCGCGCATTTAGTTATGACTACCTCTGCTAGGGAGCAGTGGTGGATTGACTAACTTGGCGTCTATCATTATGTTTATCTAGTACCCTGCTTTGTGCATACAGACAAATAATAAAGTATTCCACTAAATCTAAAAAACAATTCCATTGTGAACACTTGGAGTGAAAAACACTGCTATCAGAAACAGCACTTAACATATATTGACAAACAAGCCAACTACCATTGCCTTGCTTAGCGCAATGTCACTGCGCATGTAGTTATGGCTACCTCCGCTAGGAAACAGTGGTGGTTTGAGTAACTTGGCGTCTATCATTATGAAATAATAATAAAGTATTACACTGAATTTAAAAAACACTTGGAGTGAAAAACACCCCCACAAACACTACAAAGAATAAACTTTCAAAGCTACCAGAAATAGCGCAATACACCATATACCAAAATTAATTATACATGTATAATCCAAAGAAAGTAAAGTTAAATGAAACTATACTTTCATTCCAAAGGAAACCAAAATGGCATCCAAGCTAGAAGTGTAATCCTTCCTCCGCATCTATACGCGAAATAAAAGCTGCCTAGCAAAAAGGCAGATAAACATTGCCATATCGCTGAATAGTCTGACTTACCGAAAAGACGAGTAAACACTACAACGTCAGAAGAAACAGACTTGAAATACAGAGCGTAAGAACACATCCTTCTTCGGAGACGACACATACAAGACTAAATACAAATGGCGGTCTTGCTTAAGACAAACACATACAAAGAAACGTAATTAAAAGAATTTGTTATGCTTGAAGTAACGCCATGTGGAAGAGCGATTCAAAACTATTAAAAAACGGGAAATATCTTATCCATCAAAGAAAACGGGTAACTTTTCCTATATATTCAAATGTGCCATAATATCTGCATAGAATAGAGCCCTTTGTTCTATTTTTTGTGGTGTGAATGTTATCTTTTGCTTTAGCAATGAAAAACAATATAAACTTGACATTTTGTTGAATGACTAGTGACTTATCCTAATACTCTTACATTTCACATTATTTCTAAATGATGTGATAAAAGGAAACAAATGATCGTGTGATATTTGACGCAATACGTTATTGATAAATATATATCAGGACATTTTTTTTTTCATCTTATAGGGGACAGTCTGACAAAAATGCATATTGACATTCACATGCAAGCACAAGCAGTCATATATCTACCATGTCTTTAAAGAATGGAAAAAGGGTGTGAAATAATGACCAAGTCTATTCACAATCTTTTAAATTCTAAGAACCTGATATCTAAGAGTATTTCTATCTACATGGAAATATATTCAGTAATATTCGTTGAAAATGAAAACAAGCAAAAATATGAAACAATAGAAGACACATATTAATAATATCTGAAACATTGTTAAAATTGATATTGAAACAATGCCACATGCCATTTATGATTCTAAATTGTAAAATAACACAAACCAGAATCAAAGTCTCACTTCGGTGTACATTCCCAGCTGGTGTGTTCCATTTCTCGTGCAAAATTCGACTGTTTCCCAGCGTAGAGACGTTTTATGCCCTTCACGTTGCCTCTGCCGCTCACGTTCTCTCTGCCAACTATAAAAGAAAGCCGTTTACAAGGAATGAACACTCATTTGTCTATATTGAAAATTTCAATTTCAATTATCAATCATTTACATAATGTACAATACAATTTTGCATAATTGATATAATGTTTCCAGAAACATTGCTTACTCTGATGCAGGTATTTCATTCTCTCCGCATCATTCATCATTCTTGCCATGTTTAACTGCTGTCAGATTTCACTGGCAACATGAAGTTTTAAAAGGATCCGGTGTTCTATTACTGTTTGTATATTGCACACTTAAAGCAAAAAACGTCATTTAAATAAGCCTAATCATCAATTTAGTAAATCCACATAAACTGTAATAACGTATTTGGCCGGTTAAACGTTCCAGGATGAACAATCATAAGCTGTAACCTGAGTGAATATTTATATACTTCCAAGTTCTCTGTTTTCTGGTTGTGGTTTTTACCCTAAATATATCTAACTAAAAAGATAATTTTCTTGTAATAAACTTATCAAGTATATCCGGTGATGCCGAGGATACATCAATTGCCGAGTTATTGGCAGTCCGGTCATCACGATTTCCACTACCATTGTTCAGAAGAGTGAGGTTAGCATTGATCATGATATTAACCATTTGTTCCCTACTGGGGTCTGCCCATATACATATTCATTGATAATGAAAATTTAAGTCTTGTAAACTACTTTACCATGAGATAATTGATTAACAAGCCAACTACTATTGCCTTGCGCAATGTCACCGCGTATGTAGTTATGACTACCTCCGCTAGGGAGCAGTGGTGGTTTGACTAACTTGGCGTCTATCATTATGAAATAATAATAAAGTATTGCATTGAATTTAGAAAGCACTTGGAGTGAAAAACATCCCCACAAACACTACAAACAATAAACTTTCAAGGCTACCAGAAACAGCGCAATATACCATACACCAAAATTAATCATATATGTATAATCCAAAGAGAGTAAAATTAAATGAATCTATACTTTTATTCTAAAGGAAACGAAAATGGCATGCAAGCTAGAAGTGTAATCCTTCCTCCGCATTTATATGGAATCCATAAAGAAAGAGACAAATTGAAGGTTTACTTTAAAGTAAGTTCGGAGAAGCCAAAGGTAATTATGGTGGCGTGGCGGCATCAAGAAGTAATGAAGAAAATTGAAGGTTTAATTTAGAACCCCTTCGGCTGCGCCGGACGCTATTACAAGGTTTATTACAATCAAGGCATCTATACGGAAAGAGATAAATTGAAGGTTTATATTAAAGCCACGAAAGACCATTAAAGTGGCGTGATGGTGCCCACATATAAAGAGAAAATTTGGAGGATTAATTTAAAGCCCATCGGTGTCGCCAAAGGTATCCATAAAGAAAGAGAAAAATTGAAGGTTTACATTAAGGCCACTTTGGCGGCACTTAAGACTATCATAGTGGCGTGGCAGTGTCCAAAAATGAAGAAAAAATTTGAAGGATTAATTCAAAGCCCGTTCGGTGGCGCTAAAGGACATTACAAGGGAATAGCGGCAGATATAAGGAAATAGAAAGAGTGAAGGTTAACTTTAAAGCCACTCTGGCTGTGTCATGCCATAATAGTGGCGTGGCGGCATCCAGAAATAATGAAGGAAACTGACGGTTTAATTTAGCGCCCCTCCGGCAGCGCCAAAGGCCATTACACGGGAATAATGGCATCCATAAGGAAAGAGACAAAGTGAAGGTTTACAATAAAGCCAGTTTAGCAATACGGTGTTCAGAAATAAAGAGGGAATTTGAAGGATTAATTGAAAACTCCCTCAGCGGCGAAAAACGCCATTATTGGGGAATAACGGCATCCATAAGGAAAGAGAAAAATTGAAGGTTTACATTAAGGCATCTTTGGCGGCACCAAAGACCATTATAGTGGCATGGCGGTGTCCAAAAATAAAGATGAAATTTGAAGGATTCATTTAAAGCCCGTTTGGTGGCGACAAAGGACATTGCAAGGGAATAGCGGCAGATATAAGGAAATAGAAAGATTGACGGGTTACTTTAAAGCCACTTTGGCTGCGCTATGCCATAATAGTGGCGTGGCGGCATCCAGAAATAATGAAGCAAATTGACGTAATGATTTAACTCCCCTTCGGCGGCGCCAAAGGCCATTACAGGGGAATAGCGGCATCAATAAGGAAAGAGACAAAGTGAAGGTTTACAATAAAGCCACTTTAGCGTCATGAAAGACCATTATAGTGGCGTGGCGGTGTCCAGAAATAAAGAGAGAATTTGAAGGCGCCAAAGGCCATTACAGGGGAATAGAGAAATCCATAAGGAAATAGACAAATTGGAGGTTTACTTCAAAGCAAGTTTTCGGCGCCAAAGGTCATTATAGTGGCGCGGCGGCATCAAGAAATAATGAAGAAAACTGAAGGTTGAATTTGAAGCCCCTTCGGCTGCGCGAAAGGCCATTACAGGGGATTATCGTTATCCATAAGGAAAGAGACAAACTGAAGGTATATAGTAAATTCACTTTGGTGGCAGGAAAGTGGCGTGGCGGTGTCGAGAAATAAAGAGGAAATTTGAAGGGTTAATTTAAAGCCCATTTGGCAGTGCCAAAGGCCAGTATAGGGGAATAGAGGAATCCATAAAGAAATAGACAAAGTGAAGGTTCGTGGAGCCATAAAGAAATAGACAAAGTGAAGGTTTCCTTTAAAGCAAGTTTTGCGGAGCCAAAGGTCATTACAAGGGAATAGAAGGAAGCATAAGGAATGAGACAAATTGAAGGTTTATAGTAAAGCCACTTTGGTGGCACGAAAGACCAGTATAGTTCCGTAGCGGTGTCCAGAAATAAAGAGGAAATTTGAAGGGTTAATTTAAAGCCCCTTTGGCAGTGCCAAAGGCCAGTACAGGGGAATAGAGGAATCCATAAAGAAATAGACAAAGTGAAGGTTTACTTTAAAGCAAATCTGGCGGAGCCAAAGCTCATTACAAGGGAATAGAGGAATCCATAAGGAATGAGGCAAATTAAAGGTTTATAGTCAAGCCACTTTGGTGGCACGAAAGACCATTACAGTTGCGTGGCGTTGTCCAGAAATAATGACGAAAGTTGAAATATTAATCTAAAGCCCTTTCGGTGGCGCTAAAAGGGGAATCGAGGAATCCATATGGAAATAGACAAATGGAAGGTTTACTTAAAAGCAAGTTTTGCGGCGCCAAAGGTCATTATAGTGGCTTGGCGGCATCAAGAAGTAATGAAGAAAATTGAAGGTTTAATACTAAGCCCCTTCGGCTGCGCCAAAGGCCATTACAGGGGAATAGCGACTACTTGGAGGCATATATCAAAGCTACTTTTGCGGCACGAAAGACCATTATAGTGGTGTGGCGGTGTTCAGAAACAAAGAGGAAATTTGGAGCCAAAGGAATCCATAAAGAAATAGACAAAGTGAAGGCTTATTTTAAAGCAAGTTTCGCGGAGCCAAAGGTCACTATAATGGTGTGGCGGCATCAAGAAGTAATGTAAATTGAAGGCTTTAATTCAAAGCCCCTTCGGCTGCGCGAAAGATCATTACAGGGGATTAGCAGCATTCACAGGGAAAGAGAAAAATTGAAGCTTTACATTAATGCCACTTTGGTTGAAAGACGTGGCGTGGCGGTGTACAGAAATAAAAAGGAAATTTGAAGGATAAAATCAAAGCACCTTCGGCTGCGCCAAAGGCCATTAAAGGAAATAGAGGCATCCTTAATAAAGAAACAAATTGAAGGTTTTACATTAAAGCCATTTTGGCGGCAGAAAAGACCAATATAGTGACGAGGTGGTGTCCAGAAATAAAGAGGAAATTTGAAGGATTAATTCAAAGCCTCTTCGGCGGCGCAAAAGGCCATTACAGCAATATAGAGGAATCCATAAGGAAAAAGACAAATTGAAGGTTTCCTTTAAAGCAAGTTTGGCGGAGCCAAAGGTGATTCTAGTGGCGTCCCGACATCAAGAAGTAATGAAGAAAATTGAAGGCTTAATTTTAAGCCCCTTCAATTGCGCCAAAGGCCATTACAAGGTAATCACGGCATCCATTAGGAAAGAGACAAATTATAGGTTTATATCAAAGCTACTTCGGCGGCATGAAAGACCATTATAGTGGCGTGGATGTGTACAGAAATAAAGAGGAAATTTGAAGGATTTATCTAAAGCCCCTTCAGTGGCGCAAAAGGTTATTATAGGGGAATAGCGGCATCCATAGCGGCAAAAAAAACACCATTATAGTGCCGTGGCGGTGTCCAGAAATAAAGAGGGAATTTGAAGGATGAATTGAAAGCTCTTTCGGCGGCGCCAAAGGCCAATACAAGGGAATAGCGGCACCCATAAGGAAAGAAACAAATTGAAGGTTTACAGTAAAGCCACTTTGGTTGAAACAAAGACCAATATAGTGGCGTGGCGGCGTACAGAAATAAAGAGCAAATTTGAAGGATAAAATCAAAGCCCCTTCGGCGGCGCCAAAGGCAATCAAAGGGGAATAGCGGCATCCTTAGGCAACAGTCAAACTGAGGGTTTACATTAAAGCCGCTTTGGTTTTAAAGCCCATTCGGTGGCGCCAAAGGCCATTACAGGGGAATAGAGGAATCCCTAAAGAAATAGACAAAGTGAAGGTTTACTTTAAAGCAAGTTTTGCGGAGTCAAAGGTCATTACAAGGGAATAGAGGAATGCATAAGGAATGAGACAAATTGAAGGTTTATAGTAAAGCCACTTTGGTGGCACGAAAGACCAGTATAGTTCCGTAGCGGTGTCCAGAAATAAAGAGGAAATTTGAAAGATTAATCTAAAGCCCATTCGGTGGCGCTAAAATGCGATTACAGGGGAAGAGAAGAATCCATAAAGAAATAGACAAATTGAAGGTTTACTTAAAAGTACGTTTGGTGGCACCAAAGGTCATTATAGTGGCATGGCGTCATCAAGAAGTTAATGAAGGAAATTGAAGGTTTAACTTAAAGCCCCTTCGGCTGCGCCAAAAGCCATTACAGGGGAATA
Organism: Panulirus ornatus; assembly: GCF_036320965.1. NCBI lineage: Eukaryota > Metazoa > Arthropoda > Malacostraca > Decapoda > Palinuridae > Panulirus > Panulirus ornatus. Next base: position 7,306,037 of record NC_092257.1, read on the forward strand.
GCGTCATCCATAAGGAAAGACAAATTGAAGGTATATAGTAAAGCCACTTCGGCGGTACGAAAGACCATTATAATGGCTTGGCGGTGTACAGCATCAAAGAGAAATTTGAAGGATTAATTTAAAGCCCCTTCAGCGGCGCTAATGGCCATTAAAGGAGAATAGAGGAATCCATAAAGAAATAGACAAAGTGAAGGTTTGCGGAGCCAAAAGTCATCATAATGGCGTGGCGGCATCAAGAAGTAATGAAGAAAATTGAAGGTTGAATTTAAAGTCTCTTCGGCTGCGCCAAATGCCATTACAGAGGATTAGCTTCATCTGTAAGGAAAGAGACAAACTGAAGGTATATATTAAATCAACTCTGACGGCACGAAAGACTATTATAGTGGAGTGGCGGTGTCCAGACATAAAGAGGAAATTTGAAGGATTAATGTAAAGCCCTTTCGGCGGCGCTAAAGCCCATTACAGGGGAATAGCGGCATCCTTAGGATAGAAAAAAATTGAAGGTTTACATTAAAACCATTTTGTCAGCAGAAAAACCCATTATAGTGAGGAGGCGGTGTCAAGAAATAAAGAGGAAATTTGAGGGATTAATCTAATGCCTCATCAGCGGCGCCAAAGGCCATTACAGGGGAATAGAAGAATCCATAAGTAAATAGAGAAATTGAAGGTTTACTTTAAAGCAATCTATAAAGAAATAGACAAAGTGAGGGTTTCCTCTAAAGCGAGTTTGGCGGAGCCAAAGGTCATTTCAAGGGAATAGAAGAATCCAAAAGGAATGAGACAAATTGAAGATTTATAGTAAAGCGGTGTCCAGAAATAAAGAGGAAATTTGAAGGATTAATTTAAAGCCCTTTCGGTGGCATCAAAGGCCATTACAGGGGGATAGAGGTATCCATAAGAAAATAGACAAAGTGTTGGTTTGCTTTAAAGCAAGTTTGGCGGAGCCAAAGACCATTGCAAGGGAATAGAGGAATCCGTAAGGAATGAGACAAATTGAAGGCATATAGTAAAGCAACTTTGACGGCACGAAAGACCATTATAGTGGCGTGGCGGTGTCCAGAAATAAAGAGGAAATTTGAAGGATTAATTTAAAGCCCTTTCTGCGGCGCCTATGGCCATTACAGGGGAATAGAGGAATCCATAAAGAAATAGACAAAGTGAAGGTTTCCTTTAAAGTAAGTTTGGAGGAGCCAAAGGTCATTACAAGGGAATAGAGGAATCCATAAGGAATGAGACAAATTGAAGGTTTATAGTAAAGCCGCTTTGGTGGCAACAAAGACCATTATAGTTGCGTGGCGGTATCCAGAAATAGAGGCAATTTGAAGGATTAATTTAAAGCCCTTTCGGTTGCGCTAAAAGGCGATTATAGAGGAATACAGGAATCCATAAGAAAATAGACAAATTGAAGGTTAACGTAAAAGCAAGTTTAGCGGCGCCAAAGGTCACGATGGTGGCATGGCGTCATTAAGAAATATTGAAGAAAATTGAAGGTTTAATCTAAAGCCCCATCGGGTGCGCCAAAGGCCATTACAGGGAAATAGCGTCATCCATGAGGAAAGAGACAAATTGAAGGTATATAATAAAGCCACTTTGGCGGCACGAAAGGCCATTATAGTGGCGTAGTGGTGTCCAGCATTAAAGAGGAAATTTGAAGGATTAATTTAAAGCCCCTCCAGCGGCGCCAATGGCCATTGCAGGGGAATAGAGGAATCCATAAAGAAATAAACAAAGTGAAGGTTTCCATTAAAGTAAGTTTCGCGGAACCAAAGGTCATTATAATGTCGTGGCGGCATCAGTAATTGATTAAGAAAATTGAAGGTATAATGTAAAGCCCCTTCAGCTGCGCGAAAGGCCATTACAGGGGAATAGCGGCATCCATAAGGAAAGAGAGAAATTCAAGGTTTACATTAAAGCCACTTTGGTTGAAACAAAGACCAAAATTGTGGCGTGGGGGTGTACAAAAATAAAGAGAAATTTGAAGGATTAAATTAAAACCCATTCGGCGGCGCCTAGGAAAAAAACTGAAGGTTTATATTAAAGCCATTTTGGCGGCAGAAAAGACCATTGTAGTGACGAGGAGGTGTCTAGAAATAAAGAGGAAATTTGAAGGATGGCGCTAAAGGCCATTACAGCGGAATAGAGGAATCTATAAGTAAATAGACAAATTGAAAGATTCCTTTAAAGCAAGTTTGGCGGAGCCAAAGGTCATTATAGTGGTTTGGCGGCATCAAGAAGTAATGAAGAAAATTGAAGGTTTAATTTAAAGCCCCTTTGGCTGGTCAAATAGGGGAATAGCGGCATCCATAAGGAATGAGAAAAATTGAAGGTTTACATTAAAGCCACTTTGGGTGAAACAAAGACCAAAATACTGGCGTGGCGGAGTACAGAACTAAGGAGGAAATTGAAGCCCCTTCGGTAGCGCCAAAGGACATTACATGGTAATAACGGCATCCTTAAGAAAGAAACAAATTGAAGGTTTACATTAAAGACCATTATAGAGACCATTATAGAGAAAAGAGCATTATAGAGGGGAGGCGGTGTCCAGAAATAAAGAAGAAATTTGATGGATTAATCGAAAGCCCCTTTGGAGGCGCCAAAGACATTATAGGGGAATAGAAGAATCCATAAGGAAATTGACAAATTGAAAGCTTACTTTAAAGCAAGTTTGGCGGCGCCGAAGGTCGTTATAGTGGCGTGGCGGTAATGAAGAATGAAGATTATTGAAGGTTGAATTTAAAACCCCTTCGGCTGCACCAAAAGCCATTACAGTGGATTAGCATCATCCATAAGGAAAGAGAAAAATTGAAGGTTTACTTTAAGGCCACTTTGTTGGCGCGGTAGTATCCAGAAATAAAGAGGAAATATGAAGGATTAACTTAAGCCCTTTCGGGCGGCGCCAAATGCCATTACAGGGAAATAGAGGAATCCATAATGAAATACACAAAGTGAAAGTTTACTTTAAAGCAAGTTTGGCGGAACCAAAGGTCATTACAAGAGAATAGAGGAATCCATAAGGAATGAGAGAATTTGAAGGTTTATAGTAAAATCACTTTTCTGGCGCGAAAGACCATTATAGTGGCGTGGTGGTGTCAACAAATACAGAGGAAATTTGAAGGATTAATTCAAAGCCCTTTCGGTGGCGCCAGAAGTCGATTACAGAGGAATATAGGAATCCATGGGGAAATAGAGAAATTGAACGTTTATTTAAAGGTTTATAGTAAAGCTACTCTGGTTGCACGAAAGACCATTATAGTTGCGTGGCGGTGACAAGAAAGAAAGACGAAATTTGAACGATTAGTTTAAAGCCCTTTCGGCGGCGCCAAAGGCCATTATAGGGGAATAGAGGTATCCATTAAAAATAGACAAAGTGACGGTTTACTTTAAAGCAAGTCTGGCGGAGCCAAAGGTCATTGTAGTGGTTTAGCGGCATGAAGTAATGAAGAAAATTGAAGCTTTAATTTGAAGCCCCTTCGGCAGGTCAAAGGCCATGACAGGGGAATAGCGGCATCCACAAGGAAAGAGAAGAATTTTGGTGTCCAGAAATGAAAAGGAAATTTGAAGGATTATTTCAAAGCCCCTGCGGCGGCGTCATAGGCCATGACAAGGGAATAAAGGAATCCATAAGGAAAAGAACAAATTGAGGGTTTCCTTTAAAGCAGGTTTGGAGGAGCCAAAGGTGATTACAGTGGCGTGGCGGCATTAAGAAGTAATGAAGAAAATTGTAGGTTTAATTTAAAGCCGTTTCGGTTGCGCAAGAGGCCATTACAGGGTAATCACGGCATCCATAAGGAAAGAGAAAAATTGAAGGTTTACATTAAGGCCACTTTGGCGGAAACCAAGACCATTACAGTGGCGTGACGGTGTCCAGAAAGAAAGAGGGAATTTGAAGGATTAATTGAAAGGTCCTTCGGCGGCGCCAAAGGCCAATACAAGGGAATAGCGGCATCCATAATGTAAGAGACAAATTGAAGGTTTAAAGTATAGCCACTTTGGTTGAAACAAAGACCAATATAGTGGCGTGGCGGCGTAGAGAAATAAAGAGCAAATTTGAAGGATGAAATTAAAGCCCCCTCGGCAGCGCCAAAGGCCATTACAGGGGAATAGCAGCATCCTTAGGAAACAAACAAATTAAACCCACTTTGGCGGCAGAAAAGACCATTATAATGACGAGACGGTGTCCAGAAATAAAGAGGATATTTAAAGGATTAATCTAAAGCCCCTTCGGGGAATAGAGGTATCCATAAGAAAATAGACAAAGTGACGGTTAACTTTAAAGCAAGTTTGGGGATCCAAAAGTCATTATAGTGGTTTGGCGGCATCAAACAGTAATGAAAAAAATTGAAGGTTTAATTTAAAGCCCCTTCGGCTGGTCAAAGGCCATTACAGGGGAATAGCGGCATCCATAAGGAAGGAGAAAAATTGAAGGTTTACATTAAAGCCACTTTGGTCGAAACAAAGACCAAAATACGGGCGTGGCGGAGCACAGAACTAAGGAGGAAATTCGAAGGGTGAAATTAAAGCCCCTTCGGCGGCGCCAAAGGCCATTACAGGAGAATAATGGCATTTTTAGGAAAGAAACAAATTGAAGGTTTACATTAAAGACCATTATAGAGACCATGATAGAGGGGAGGCGGAGTCCAGAAATAAAGAGGAAATTTGATGGAATAATCTAAAGCCCCTTTGGAGGCGCCAAAGGCCATTACCAGGGAATAGAAGAATCCATAAGGAAATAGACAAAGTGAAGGTTTACTTTAAAGCAAGTTTTGCGGCGCCAAAGGTCATTATAGTGGCGTGGCGGTATCAAGAAATAATGAAAAAAATTGAAGGTTGAATTTAAAGCCCCTTCGGCGGCGCCAAAGGCCATTACATCCATAAGGAAAGGGACAAATTGAAGGTATAGAGTAAAGCCACCTTGTCGGTACGAAAGACCATTATAGTGGCGTGGTGGTATCCAGAAATATAGAAGAAATTTGAAGGATTAATTTAAGTCCTTTCGGCGGCAGATGAGGAATCCATAAAGAGATAGACAAAGTGATGGTTTAATTTAAAGCAAGTTTGGCGTAGCCAAAGGTCATTATAAGAGAATAGAGGAATCCATAAGGAATGAGAGAATTTGAAGGTTTAAAGTACAATCACTTTGCTGGCACGAAAGACCATTATAGCGGCGTGGTGGTGTACAGAAATAGAGGAAATTTGAAGGATTAATTGAAAGCCCTTTCGTAGGCGCCAGAAGGCGATTACATAGGTATATAGGAATTCATAAGAAAATAGAGAAATTGAGGGTTTACTTAACAGCAAGTTTGGCGGCGCCAAAGGTCATTATTTTGGCGTGGTATCATCAAGAAGTAATGAAGAAAATTGAAGGTATAATTTCATGCCCCTTCGACTGCACCAAATGCAATTACAGGGGAATAGCGTTATCCATAAGGAAAGAGAAAAATTGAAGGTTTACCTTAAAGCCACTTTGGTTGAAACAAAGACCAAAATACTGGCGTGGCGGTGTACAGAAATAAAGAGGAAATTTGAAGGATTATATTAAAGCCCCTTCAGCTGCGCCAAAGGCGCAATGGAATAGCGGCATTCTTAGGAAAGAAACAAATTGAAGGTTTACATTAAAGCCAATTTGGCGGCAGAAGAGACCATTATAGTGACGAGGCGTTGTCCAGAAATAAAGAGGAAATTTGAATGATTAATGGCGCCAAAGGCCATTACAGCGGAACAGAGTAATCCATAAAGAGACGGACAAATTGAAGGTTTCCTTTAAAGCAAGCTGTATAGCCAAAGGTCATTACAAGAGAAAAGAGGAATCCATAAGTAATGAGAGAATTTTAAGGTTTACAGAAAAGCAACTTTGGTGGCACGAAAGACCATCATAGTGGCGTGGTGTTATCCACAAATAAAGAAGAAATTTAAAGGATTAATCTAAAGCCCTTTTAGCGGCGCCAAAGGCCATTACAGGGGAATAGAGGTATCCATAAAGAAATAGACAAGTGAAGGTTTACTTTAAAGCAAGTTTAGCGGAGCCAAAGTTCTTTACAAGAGAATAGAGGAAACCATAAGGAAAGAGAAAATTTGGAGGTATATAGTAAAGCCACTTTGGTAACACGAAAGACCATTATAGTGGCGTGCCGGTGTCCAGAAATAAAAAGGAAATTTGAAGGATTAATCTAAAGCCCCTTCGGCGGCGCCAAAGCCCATTACAGGGGAATAGGGGAATCCAAAAAGAAATAGACAAAGTGAAGGTTTACTTTAAAGCCAATTGGCGGAGCCAAAGGTCATTACAAGAGAATAGAGGAATCCATAAGGAATGAGAGAATTTGAAAGTTTATAGTAAAGCCACTTTGGTGGCACTAAAGACCATTATAATTGCGTGGCGGTGTCCAAAAGGAAAGAAGAAATTTGAAGGATTAATTTAAAGCCTCTTCGGCGGCGCAAAAGGCCATTACAGGGGAATAGAGGAATCCATAAAGAAATAGACAAAGTGAAGGTTTACTTTAAAGCAAGTTGTATAGCCAAAGGTCATTACAAGAGAATAGAGGAATCCATAAGGGATGAGAGAATTTGAAGGTTTATAGTAAAGCCACCTTGGTGGCACGAAAGACCATTATAGTTGCATGGCGGTGTCCAGAAAGAAAGACGAAATTTGAAGGATTAACTTAAAGCCCTTTCGGTGGCGCCAAAAGTAATAAAGAAAATTGAAGACTTAATTTAATGCCCCTTGGCTGCGCCAGAGGCCATTACAGGGGAATAGCGTCATCCATATGGAAAGACACAAATTGAAGGTATATAGTAAAGGCACTTTGGCGGCACGAAAGACCATTATAGTGGCGTGCGGGTGTCCAGAAATAAAGAGGAAATTTCAAGGATTAATTTAAAGCCCCTTCAGGGACGCCAAGGGCCATTACAGGAGAAATAGACAAATTGAAGGTTTATTTTAAAGCAAATTTCGCGGAGCCAAAGGTTATTATAATGGCGTGGCGGCATCAAGAAGTAATGAAGAAAAGTGAAGGACTAATTTAAAGCCCCTTCGGCTGCGCGAAAGGCCATTACAGGGGAATAGCGGCATCCATAAGGAAAGAGAAAAATTGAAGGCTTACATTAAAGCCACTTTAGTTGAAACAAAGGCCAAAATACTGGCGTGGTGGAGTACAGAAATAAAGATGAAATTTGAAGGATGAATTTTAAGGTTTACAGAAAAGCAACTTTGGTGGCACGAAAGACCATCATAGTGGCGTGGTGTTATCCACAAATAAAGAAGAAATTTAAAGGATTAATCTAAAGCCCTTTTAGCGGCGCCAAAGGCCATTAAAGGGGAACAGCGGGATCCTTAGGAAAGAAACAAATTGAAGGCTTACATCAACTCCATTTTGGCGGCAGAAAAGACCATTATAGTGACGAGGCAGTGTCCAGAAATAAAGAGGAAATTTTAATGAATTAACCTATAGCCTTTTCGGTGGCGCCAAAGGCCATTACAGCGGAAGGAATACATAAGGAAATAGACAAATTGAAGGTTTACTTTAAAGCAAGTTTGGTGGAGCCAAACGTCATTATAGTGGCGTGGAAGCATCAATCAGTAATGAAGAAAATTGAGGGTTCAATTTAAAGCCCCTTCGGCTGCGCCAAAGACTATTACAGGGGAATAGCGGCATCCATAAGGAAAGAAATATATTGACGGTTTACATAAAAGCCACTAAAGTTGAAACAAAGACCAAAATACTGGCGTGACGGCGTACAGAAGTAAATAGGAAATTTGAAGGATTAAATTAGAGCGCCATCGGGGGCACCCAAGGCCACTACAAGGGAATAGCGACATCGTAAGGAAAAGACCATTGTAGTGACGAGAAGGTGTTCAGAAATAGAGAGGAAATTTGATGGATTAATATAAAAGCCCCTTCGGCAGAGCCAAAGGCCATTACAAGGGAATAGAGGAATCCATAAGGAAATAGACAAATTGAAGGTTTACTTTAAAGTAAGTTTCGAGAAATCAAAGGTCATTATAGCGGCCTAGCGGCATCAAGAAGTAATGAAGAAAATTGAAGGTTTAATTCAAAGCCCCTTTAGCTGCGCCAAAGGCCATTACATGGTAATAGCGGTATCCATAAGGTCACAAAAAAATTGAAGGTTTCAATTAAAGCCACTTTGGCGGAACGAAAGACCATTATAGAGGCGTGGTGGTGTCTAGAAATAAAGAAGAAATTTCAAGGACTGATTTAAAACCTTTTGGTGGCCTCAAAGGCCATTACAGGGGAATAGCGGCATCCATAAAAAAAAAAATTAAAAGTTTACATTAAGGCCACATTGGTGGCACCAAAGACCATTATACTGCCGTAGCGGTGTCCAGAAATAGAGAGGAAATTTGCAGGATAAATTCAAAGCCCGTTCGGCGGTGCCAAAGACCATTTCAAGAGAGTAGCGACAGATATAAGGAAATAGAAAGATAGACGGTTTACTTTAAAGCCACTTTGGCTGTGCCAAGCCATAATAGTGGCGTGGCGGCATCCAGAAATAATGAAGCAAATTGACGGTTTAATCTAACGCCCATTCGGCTGCCCCAAAAGTCATTACAGGGGAATACCGGCATCCATAAGGAGAGAGATTAGTTGAAGGTTTACAATAAAACCAGTTTAGCGGCACGAAAGACCATTATAGTGCTGCGGTGGTGTCCAGAAAAAAAAGAGGGAATTTTAAGTATTAAATGAAAGCTCCCTCGGTGGAGCCAAAGGCCATTACAAGGGAATAGCGGTATCCATAAGGAAAGAGAAAAATTGAATGTTTACATTACAGCGACTTTCTTTGAAACAAAGACCAATATAGTGGCGTGGCGGTGTCCAGAAATAAAGAGGAAATTTGAAGGATTAACTTAAAGCCCCTTAGGCTTCGCTAAAGGTCATTACAGGGGGAAAGAGGAATCCATAAGGAAATAGACAAATTGAAAGTTTACTCTAAAGCCAGTCTTGCGGCAGCAAAGGTCATTATATTGGCGTGGCAACATCAAGAAATAATGAAGAAAATTGAAGGATTAATCTAAAGCCCCTTCGGTGGCGCCAAAGGCGTAACCCATAAAGAATGAGGCAAATAGAAGGTTTATAGTAAAGCCTGTTTGGTGGCACAAAAGACCATCATAGTGGCATGGCGGTGTCCAGGAATAAAGAGGAAATTTACAGGATTAATTCAAAGCCCTTTCGGTGGCGCCAAGGGCCATTACAGGGGAATAGAAGTATCAATAATTAAACAACAAAGTGAAGGTTTACTTTAAAGCAAGTTTGTCCGAGCGAAAGGTCATTATAGTAGATTGGCGGAATCAAGGAGTGAAGAAAATTGACGTTCTAATTTAAAGCCCCTATAGCTGCGCCAAATGCCATTATAGGGGAATAACGGCATCCATGATGAAAGAGAAAAATTGAAGGTTTACACTAAAGCATCTTTGGCGGAGGAAAAGACCATTACAGTTAAGAGACGGTTTCCAGAACTAAAGAGGAAATTTGAAAGATTAATTTAAAGCCCCTTCGGCGGTGCCAAAGGAAGTTTGGAGGGGACAAAGGTCATTAGAGTGGCGTGGCGGCATGATAAAGTAATGAAGAAAATTGAAGGTTCAATTTAAAGTCCCTTCGGCTGCGACAAAGGCCATTACAGGGTAATCACGGCATCCATAAGAAACGAGACAAATTGAAGGTTTATATAAAAGCCACTTTAGCGGCACGAAAGACAATTATAGTGGCGTGGCGGTGTCCAGAAAAAAAGAGAAAATTTCAAGGATTAACTCAAAGCCCCTTCGGTGGCGTTAAAAGCCATTATAGGGGAATAGCGGCATCCATAATGAAAGACAAAAATTGAAGGTTTACACTAAAGCCAATTTGGTGGAGGAAAAGACCATTATGGTTAGGAGACGGTGTCCAGAAATAAGGTGGAAATTTGAAAGATTAATTTAAAGCCCCTTCGGCGGCGCCAAAGGCATTTAAAAGGGAATAAAGGAATCCATAAAGAATTAAACAAACTGAAGGTTCACTTTAAAGCAAGTTTGGAGGAGCCAAAGGTGATTACAGTGGCATAGCGGCGTCAAGAAGTAATGAGGAAAATTGAAGTTTAATCTAAAGCCGTATCGGCTGCGCCAAAAGCCAATACAAGGGAATAGCGGCATCCATAAAGAAAGAGAAAAATTGAATTTTTACAGTGAAGGTACTTTGGTTGAAACAAAGACCAATATAATGGAGTGGCGGCGTACAGAAATAAGAAGGAAATTTAAATGATGAAATTAAAGTCTCTTCGGCGGTGCCAAAGGAAACAGACAAATTGAGGGTTTACATTAAAGCCACTTTGGCGGCAGAAAAGCCCATTATAGTGACGAGGCGGTGCCCAGAAATAAAGATGAAATTTGAAGGACTAATTCAAAGCCCCTTCGGCGGCGCCAATGGCCATTACACATAAGTAGAAATATCCACAAGAAAATAGACAGAGAGACGGTTTACTTTGAAGCAAGTTTGGCGGAGAAAAAGGTCATTAAAGTGGCTTGGCGGCATCAAGAATAATGAAGAACATTGAAGTTTTAATTTAAAACCCCTTCGGCTGGTCAAAGGCCATTACAGGGAAATAGCGGCATCCATAAGGAGAGAAACTGAAGGTTTACATTGAAGCCACTTTGGTTGAAACAAAGACCAAAATACTAGCGTGGCTGAGTAAAGAAATAAAGACGAAATTTGAAGGATGAAATTAAAGCCCCTTCGGAGGCACCAAAGGCCATAAAGGGGAATAGCGGCATCCTTAGGAAAGAAACAAATTGAAGGTTTACATTAAAGCCATTTTGGTGGCAGAAAAGACCTCTATAGGGACAAGGGAGTGTCAAGAAATAAAGAGGAAATTTCAATGGATTGATCTAAAGCCTTACGGCGGCGCCAAAGGCCATTACAGCGGAATAGAGGAATCCATAAGGAAATAGACAAATTGAAGGTTTACTTTAAAGCAAGTTTGGTGGAGCCAAGGGTCATTATAGTGGCGTGGAGGCATCAATCATTAATGAAGAAAATTGAAGTTTCAATTTAAAGCCCCTTCGGCTGTTTACATGAAACCCACTAAGGTTGAAACAAAGACCAAAATACTGGCGTGGCGGCGCACAGAAGTAAAAAGAAAATTTGATGGATTAGACTGAAGCCCTTACGGGGGCACCAAAGGCCATTACAAGGGAAAAGCAGCATCCTAAGGAAAAAGACAAATTGTAGGTCTACATCAAAACCATTTTGGCGCCAGAAAAGACCATTATAGTGACGAGGTGGTGTCCAGAAATAAAGAGAAAATTTGAAAGATTAACATAAAACCCCTTCAGCGGCGCCAAAGGCCATTACAAGGGAATAGAGGAATCCATAAGGATTAAGAAGTAATACAAGAAGTAATGATGAAAATTTAAAGCCCCTTCGGCTGCGACAAAGGCCATTACAGGGTAATCACGGCATCCATAAGAAACGAGACAAATTGAAGGTTTATATAAAAGCCACTTTAGCGGCACGAAAGACAATCATAGTGGCGTGGCGGTGTCCAGAAAAAAAGAGGAAATTTCAAGAATTAATTCAAAGTCCTTCAGTGGCGCCAAATGCCATTATAGGGGAATAGCAGCATCCCTAAGGAAAGAGAAAAATTGAAGGTTTACACTAAAGCCACTTTGGCGGAGGAAAAGACCATTATAGTTAGGAGACGGTGTCCAGAAATAAAGTGGAAATTTGAAAGATTAATTTAAAGCCCCTTGGGCGGCGCCAAAGGCATTAAAAGGAAATAAGGGAATCCATAAGGAATGAGACAAACTGAAGGTTCACTTTAAAGGAAGTTTGGAAGAGCCAAAGTGATTATAGTGGTGTGGCGGCATCAAGGAGTAATGAAGAAAATTGAAGGTTTGATCTAAAGCCGTATGGGCTGCGCGACAGGCCATTACAGGGTAATTATGGCATCCATAAGGAAAAAGAAAATCAAGGCCACTTTTTCGGCACCAAAGACTATTATAGTGGCGTGACGGTATCGAGAAATAATGAAGGAATTTGAAGGATTAATTGAAAGCTCCTTTGGCGGCGCCAAAAGCCAACACAAGGGAATAGCGGCATCCACAAAAAAAGAGATAAATTGAATGTTTACAGTAAAGGTACTTTCTTTGAAATAAAGACCAAGATAGTGGCGTGGCGGCGTATGGAAATAAAGAGGAAATTTGAAGAATGAAATTAAAGCCCCTTCGGCAGTGCCAATGGCCATTACAGGGAATAGCAGAATACTTAGGAAACAGACAAATTGAAAGAAATAAAGAGACTTTGGAGGATTAATTCAAAGCCCCTTCGGCGGCAATAATAGCCATTACAGGGGAATAGCGGCATCCATAAGGAGACAGATTGAAAGTTTACATTAAAGCCACATTGGCCGCACCAAGACCATTATAGTGGAGTGGCGTTGTCCAGAAATAGAGAGGGAATTGGAAGGATTAATTTATTACCCCTTAGGTGGCACCAGAGGCCATTACACGGAAATAGCGGCAACCATAAGGAAAAAGACGAAATGAAGGTTTAAATTAAAGCCACTTTGGTTGCACCAAAGACCAATATAGTGGCGTGGCGGCGTCCAAAAATAAAGACGGAATTTGAAGGATTAAACTAAAGCCTCATCGGCTGCGCCAAAGCCCCATTACAGTTGAATAGCGGCATCCATAAGGAAAGAGGCAAATTGAAAGTTTACATTAAAGCCACTTTAGCGGCGCCAAAGCCCATTATTAGAGATGTGGCCTCATCCAGATATAATGAATCAAATTGAAGGTTTAATCTAAAGCCTCTTCGGTGGCGCCAAAGGCCATTACAGGGGAATGGCGGCATCCATAAAGAAAATCACTGAAGGTTTGTTTACAACATAGCCACTTTGGCGGCACCAAAGACCATTATATTGGATTGGCGGTGTCCAGAAATAAATAGGGAATTTGAAGAATTAATTTAAAGCCAAACGCCCTTACAGGAGAACAACGGCATCAACAAGGAAAGAGATAGATTGAGGTTTACATTAAAGCCACTTCGGTATCAAAAAAGACCTTTATAGTGGCGTGCCGGCATCAAGAAATAAACAGGGAATTTGAAGGATTAAATCAAAGCCCCTTCGGCGGTGCCAAAGGGCATTACAGTTGGATAGCGGCATCCATAAAGAAATAGACAAATTGAGAGTTTACGTTAAAGCCACTTTAGCGGCGCCAAAGACCATAATTGGAGGCTTGCCAGCATCCAGAAATAATGAAGCAAATTGAAGGATTAATCTAAAGCCCCTTCGGCGGGCGTCTAAGGCCATTACAGGTGAATAGAGGCATCCAATAGGATAGAGACAAATTGAAGGTTTATATCAAACCACTTTGGCGGCACATATGACCATTATAGTGGCGTGGCAGTGTCTAGAAATAAAGAGGAAATTGGAAGGATTAATTTCAAGCCCTTTCGGCGGCGCCAAAGGCCATTACAGGGGATTCGAGGCATCCATAACGAAAGAGACATATTGAAGGTTTACATTGAAGCTACTTTGGCCGCAATAAAGACCAATATAGTGGCATGGCGGCTTCAAGAATTGAAGAGGGAATCTGAAGGGTTAATGTAAAGCCCCTTTGCTGGCGTCAAAGGCCATTTCAGAGTCAAATTAAAGGTTTACAGCAGAGCCACTTTCGCGGCACCAAAGACCATTTTAGTGGCGTGGAGGTTACCAGAAGTAAAGAGGGAAATTGAAGGATTGATTTAAAGCCCCTCCAGCAGCACTAAAGGCCAATACAGTTGAATAGCGGCATCCATAAGGAAAGATAAAAATTGAAAGTTTACATTAAAGCCACTTTGGCGGCACCAAATACCATTATAGCGGCGTGGCCGTGTCCAAAAATAAAGAGGGAATTTGGAGGATTAATTTAAACCCCATCGTCAGCGCCAAATGCCATTTCAGGGGAATAGCGGCATCCATAAGGAAAGAGACAAATTGAAAGTGTACATCAAAGCCAATTTGGCGGCAATAAAGACCATTATACTAGAGTGGTGGTGTCCAGAAATAAAGAGGGAGTTTGAAAGATTAAACTAATGCCTTTTCGGTGGAGCCAAGGGCCATTACAGGGGAATAGCGGCATCAATAACGAAAGAGACAAATTAAAGGTTTATATCAAAGCGACGTTGGCTGCACCAAAGACCATTATATTTTCGTGGCGGTTACGAGAAATAAAGGATTGAAGGATTAATTTAAAGCCTCTTCAGCGGCGTCAAAGGCCATTACAGTTGAATAGCGGCATGCATAAGGAAACATACAAATTGAAAGTTTACATTAAATCCACTTTGGCAGCACAAAAGACAATCACAGATATGTGCCTGTGACAAGAAATAAAGACGGAATTTGAAGGATTAATTAAAAGCCCCTTCGGAGCCGCCAAAGGTCATTATAGTTGAATAGCGGCTTCCATAAGGAAAGACACAAATTGAAGGTTTACATTAAAGCCACTTTGGCGGCATCAATGACCATATCATTGCCGTGGAGGTGTCCAGAAATAAATAGGAATTTGAAGGATTAATTCAAAACCCCTTCGGCGGCACCAAAGGCCATTACAGAGGAATAGCGGCATCCAGAAGAAAGAGACAAATTGAAGGTTTATATGAAAGCCACTTTGGCGGAACCAAAGACAATTATAGTGGCGTGGCGGTGTCCAGCAATAAAGAGGGAATTTGGAGGATTAATTTTAAGCCTCTTCGGCGGCGCCACAGGCCATTACAGCGGAATAGCGGCATTCATAATGAAAGAGACAAGTTGATGATTTATGTCAAAGCCACTTTGGCGGCAGTAAGACCATTTATTGTGGTTTGGTGGTGTCCAGAAATAAAGAGGGATTTGGAAGGATTAATTCAAACCCCCTTCGACGGCGCCAAAGGACATTATAATGGAATAACAGCATCCATAATGAAATAGACAAATTGAAGATTTAATTTAAAGCCAATTTGGCGGCGCCAAAGGCTACAACAGTGACGTGGCGGCATCCAGAAATTATTAAAGAAATTGAAGGATTAATTTAAAGCCCCTTTGGCGGCACAAAAGGCCATTATAATGGAATAACAGCATCCATAAGGAAGTACACAAATTGAAGATTTGCTTTAAAGCCTCTTTGGCGGAACCAAAGACCATTGCAGTGGCGTGAATGTGTCCAGAAATAAAGAGGGAATTTGAAGGATTAATTCAAAGCCCCTTCGGCGGCACCAATAGCCATTACAGGGGAATACCGGCATCCATAAGGAATGAGACAGATTGAAAGTTTATATCAAAGCCACATTGGTGGCACCAAAGAACAATATAGTGGCGTGGCGTTGTCCAGAAATAAAGAGGGAATTGGAAGGATTAATTCATTACTCCTTTGGAGGCACCAAAGGCCATTACAGGGAAATAGCAGCATTCATAAGGAAAAAGACGAAATGAAGGTTTACATTAAAGCAACTTTGGTTGCACCAAAGACCAATATTGTGGCGTGGCGGCGTCTAGAAGTGAAGAGGGAATCTGAAGGATTAAACTAAAGCCTCATCGGCTGCGCCAAAGCCCCATTACAGTTGAATAGCGGCATCCATAAGGAAAGAGGCAAATTGAAAGTATACTTTAAAGGCACTTTAGCGGCGCCAAAGCCCATAATTAGAGGTGTGGCCTCGTCTAGATATAAAGAAGCAAATTGAAGGTTTGATTTAAAGCCTCTTCGTTGGCGTCAAAGGCCATTACAGGGGAATAACGGCATCCAAAAGGAAAGAAAATCATTGAAAGTGTGTTTACAATAAAGACACATGGCGACACCAAAGAACATTATAGTGGTTTGGCTGTGTCCAGGGGAACAACGGCATCCATAAGGAAAGAGATGAATTGAAGGTTTACATTAAAGCCATTATAATAGTGGCATGCCGGCATCAAGAAATAAAGAAAGAATTTGAAGGATTAAATCAAAGCCCCTTCGGCGGCGCTAAAGGCCATTACAATTGGATAGCGGCATCCATAAGGAAACACACAAATTGAAAGTTTACGTTAAAGCCACTTTAGCTGCGCCGAAGACCATAATTGGAGGCGTGCTAGTACCCAGAAATAATGAAGCAAATAAAGGATTAATTTAAAGCCCCTTCGGCGGGCGCCAAAAGCCATTACAGGTGAATAGCGGCATCCAATAGGAAAGAGACAAATTAAAGGTTTATATCAAAGCCACTTTGGTGGCACATAAGACCATTATAGTGGCGTGGCAATGTCTAGAATTAAAGAGGAAAATGGAAGGATTAATTTCAAGCCCTTTCGGCGGCGCCAAAGGCCATTACAGGGGATTAGCGGCATCCATAAGGAAAGAGACATATTGAAGGTTTATATTAAAGCGACTTCAAAGACCATTATATTGTTTTGACGGTTACCAGGAATAAATAGGGAAATTGAAGGATTAATTTAAAGCCTCTTCGGCGGCGCCAAAGGCCGTTACAGTTGAATAGCGGCATCCATTAGGAAACATACAAATTGAAAGTTTACATTAATTCCACTTTGGCAGAACAAAAGACAATCACAGATGTGTGGCTGACAAGAAATAAAGATGGAATTTGAAGGATTAATTAAAAGCCCGTTCGGAGGCGCCAAAGGCCATTACAGTTGAATACCGGCTACTATAAGGAAAGACACAAATTGAAGGTTTACATTAAAGCCACTTTGGCGGCATCAAAGACCATTTTATTGCCGTGGAGGTGTTCTGAAATAAAGAGGGAATTTGAAGGATTAATTCAAAACCCCCTCAGCCATTACAAAGGAATAGCGGCATCTACTAGGGAAGGGACAAATTGAAGGTTTATATGAAAGCCACTTTGGCAGCACCAAAGACAATTATAGTGGCTTGGTGGTGTCCGGAAATAATGAGGGAATTTGGAGGATTAATTTAAAGCTCCTTCGGCGGCGCCAAAGGCCAATACAGCGGAATAACGGCATTCATAATGAAAGAGACAAGTTCCATAAGGAAATAGACAAGTTGAAAATTTACCTTAAAACCAATTTGGCGGCGCCAAAGGCCATGATAGTGACGTGGCGGCATCCAGAAATTATTAAGGAAATTAAAGGAATAATTTAAAGCCCCTTCGGCGTCGCCAAAGGCCATTACAGGGGATTGGCGGCAGCCATTAGGAAAGCCACTTTGGCGACACAAAAGACCATTATAGTGGCGTGGCGGTGTCCAGAAATGAAGAGGAAATTTGAAAGATTAATTTAAAGTATTTCGGCGGTGCCAAATGCCAATTCTATGGGAACAGCGGCATCTATAAGGAAAGAGACAAATTCAAG
This sequence comes from Panulirus ornatus, assembly GCF_036320965.1. NCBI lineage: Eukaryota > Metazoa > Arthropoda > Malacostraca > Decapoda > Palinuridae > Panulirus > Panulirus ornatus. Next base: position 7,323,338 of record NC_092257.1, read on the forward strand.
GTTTACATTAAAGCCACTTTGGTCGCACCAAAGACCTATATAGTGGCGTTGCAGCGTCAAGAAATAGAGGGAATTTGAAGGATTAAATTAAAGCTCCTTCGGTGACGCCTAAGGCCATTACATGGGAATTGCGGCATCTGTATTGAAAGACACAAATTGAAAGCTTACATGAAACCCAATTTGGCAGCATCAAAGACCAGTAATGTGGCATCGTGGCGTCCATAACTAAAGAGATAATTTGAAGGATTAATTCAAAGCCCCTTTAGCGGCGCCAAAAGCGATTACAGGGGGATAGCTCCTTCCATAAGGAGAGAGACAAACTGAAGGTTTACAATAAAGCTAATTTGGCGACACCAAAGACTATTGTGGCGTGGTGGTTACCAGAAATAAGGATGGAAATAAAAGATTAATTCAAAGCCTCTTCAGTGGCACCAAACGCCTTTACAGATGTATAGCGGCATCCATAAGTAAGGAGACAAATTGAAACTTTACATTAAAGCCACTTTGGCGGCACTAAAGATCATTACAGTGGCGTGAATGTGTCCAGAAATAAAGAGGGAACTGGAGGGATGATTTCAAAGCCCCTTGGCGGCACGAATAGCCATTACAAGGGAAAAGCGGCATCCATAAGGAAAGAGACATATTGAAAGTTTACATTAAAGGAACATTGGCGGCACCAAAGACCAATACAGTGGCGTGGCGTTATCCAGAAATAAAGAGGGAATTGGAAGGAGAAATTTATAGCCACTTTGGTGGCACCAAAGGCCATTACAGGGAAACAGCGGCATCCATAAGGAAAAATAGAAGCCGCTTTCCTTGCACCAAAGACCAATATAGTAGCGTGGCGGTGTCCAGAAATAAAGAGGGAACTTTAAGGATTTAACTAAAGCCCTATCACTGGCGCCAAAGCCCCATTACATTTGAATAGCGGCATCCATAAGGAAAGAGACCAACTGAAAGTTTACATTAAAGTCACTTTAGCGCTAAAGCCCATAACTAGAGGTGTGGCCTCATCCAGAAATAATAAAGCAAACTGAAGGTTTAATTTAAAGCCTCTTCGGTGGCGCCAAAGGCCATTACAGGGGAATAGCGGCATCCAGAAGGAAAGAGAATCACTGATGGTTTGTTTACAATAAAGCAACTTTGGCGGCACCAGATATAATTAGGAAATTTGAAGAATTAATTTAAAGCCCCTTCGGCGGCGCCAAAGGCCATTAGAGGGGAATATCTGCATCCATCAGGAAATAGACAAATTAAAGCATTACATTAAAGCCACTTTGGTGTCACCAAAGACCAACATAGTGGCGTGGCGGCGTCCAGAATAAAAGGAAATTGGAAGGATGAAATTTTATCGCCCCCGGCGGAGCCAAAGGCCATTACAGTTGGATAGCGGCATCCATAAAGATATTTACAAATTGAAAGTTTGAGTTAAAGCCAATTTAGCTGCGCCAAAGACCATAATTGGAGGCGTGCCAGTATCCAGAAATAATGAAGCAAGTTGAAGGATTGATTTAAAGCCTCTTCGGCGGGCGCCAAAGGCCATTCCAGGTGAATAGCGGTATCCAATAGGAAACAGACAAATTGAAGGCTTATATTAAAGTCACTTTGGTGGCACATAAGACCATTATGGTGGCGTGGCAGTGTCTCGAAATAAAGAGGAAATTGGAAGGATTAATTTCAAGCACATTCGCCGGCGCCAAAGGCCATTACAGGGGATTAGCGGCATCCATAAGGAAAGATACAAACTGAAGGTTTACATTAAAGCCACTTTGGCCGCAATAAAGACCAATATAGTGGCATGGCCAAAGGCCATTACAGGGGAATAGCTGCTACCATAAGTAGAGAGTCAAATTGAAGGTTTACAGTAGAGCTACTTTCGCGGCACCAAAGACCATTTTAGTGGCGTGGAGGTTACCAGAAGTAAAGAGAGAAACAGAAGGATTCATTTAAAGCCCCTCTGGCAGCACCAAAGGCCATTACAGTTGAATAGCGGCATCCATATGGGAAAAAATATAAATTGAGAGTTTATATTAAAAACACTTTGACGGCACCAAGTACCATTAAAGCGGCGTGGTGGTGTCCAAAAATAAAAAGGGAATTTGAAGGGTTAATCTAAACCCCATCGTCGGCGCCAAAGGCCATTACAGGGAAATAGTGGCATCCATAAGGAAAGAGACAAATTGAAAGTGTACATTAAAGACCATTACATTGGAGTGGCGGTGTCCAGAAATAAAAAGGGAGTTTGAAAGATTAAACTAAAGCCCTTTCGGCGGAGCCAATGGCCATTACAGGGGAATAGCGGCATCCAAAACAAAAGAGACAAATTGAAGGATTATATTAAAGCGACTTTGGCTACACCAAAGACCACTATATTGTCGTGGCGGTTACCAGAACTAAAGAGGGAAATTAATTTAAAGCCTCTTCGGCGGCGACAAAGGCCATTACAGTTGAATAGCGGCATCCATAAGGAAATATACAAATTGAAAGTTTACATCAAATCCCCTTTGGCAGCACAAAAGGTAATTAAAGTGGCTTGGGTGTGACAAGAAATAAAAAGGAAATTTGAAAAATTAATCAAAAGCCCCTTCGGAGGCGCCAAAGGCCATTACAGTCGAATACCGGCATCCATAAGGAAAGACCCAAATTCATATTAAAGCCACTTTGGCGGCATCAAAGACCATTTTATTGCCGTGGAGGTGTTCTGAAATAGAGGGAATTTGAAGGTTTGATTTAAAACCCCTTCTGCGGCACCAAAGACCATTACAGGGGAATAGCGGCATCCATTACGAAAGAGACAAATTGAAGGTTTATATAAAAGCCACTTTAGCGGAACCAAAGACAATCATAGTGGCGTGGCCGTGTCCAGAAATTAAGTAGGAATTTCGAGAATTGAATTAAAGCCCCTTCGGCGGCGCAAAAGGCCATTACAACGGAATAACGGCATTCATAAGGAAAGAGACAAGTTGATGATTTACATTAAAGCCACTTTGGCTGCACTAAGATAGTGGTTTGATGGTGTCCAGAAATAAAGAGGGATTCGGAAGGATTGATTTAAAGCCCCTTCGTCGGCACCAAAGGACATCATAATGGAATAACGGCAACCATAAGGAAATAGACAAATTGAAGATTAACTTTAAAGCCAATTTGGTGGCGCCAAAGGCCATAATAGTGACGTGGCGGCATCCAGAAATTATTAAGGAAATTGAAGGATTGATTTAAAGTCCCTTCGGCGGCGCCAAAGGCCATTACAGGGGAATGACGGCATCCATTAGGAAAGAGAGAAACGGGAGGTTTACATTAAAGCCAATTTGGCGGAACAATTACCATTACAGTGGCGTGGCGGTGTCAAGAAATAAAGAGGAAATTTGAAGAATAAATTTAAAGTATTTAGGCGGTGCCAAATGCCAATTATTGGGGAACAGCGGCATCCATAAGGAAAGAGACAAATTGAAGGTTTACATTAAAGCCACTTTGGTTGCACCAAAGACCAATATAGTGGCGTGGCGGCGTCAACAGATAAAGAGGGAATTTCAAGGATTAAATTAAAGCTCCTTCAATGGCGCCTAAGGCCATTACATGGGAATTGCGGCATCTGTATTGAACAACACAAATCGAAGGCTTACATGAGAGCCACTTTGGTAGCACCAAAGACCAATAATGTGGCATCGCAGCGTCCAGAGATAAAGAGAGAATTTGAAGGATTAATTCAAAGCCCCTTTGGCGGCGCCAAAAGCGATTACAAGGGATAGCTCCTTCCATAAGGAGAGAGACAAACTGAAGGTTAACAATAAAACTATTATGGCGGCACCAAAGACTATTATAGTGGCGTGGCGGTTACCAGAAATAACAATGGAAATGAAAGATTAATTTAAAGCCTCTTCAGTGGCGCCAAACGCCTTTGCAGTTGTATAGCGGCATCCATAAGGAAAGAGACAAATTGAAACTATATTAAAGGCACTTTAGCGGCACCAAAGACCATTACTGTGGGGCGAATGTGTCCAGAAATAAAGAGGAAATTTGAGGGATTAATTCAAAGCCCCTTCGGCGGCACAAAAAGCCATTACAGGGGAATAGCGGCATCCATAAGGAAAGAGACAGATTGAAAGTTTACATTAAAGCCACATTGGCGGCACCAGAGACCAATATAGTGGCGTGGCGTTGTCCAGAAATAAAGAGTGAATTGGAAGGATTAATTTATAGCCGCTTTGGTGGCACCAAAGGCCATTACAGGGAAATAGCAGCACCCATAAGGAAAAAGACAAATGAAGGTTACATTAAGGCCACTTTCGTTGCACCAAAGACCAATATAGTGGCGTGGCGGCGTCTAGAAATAAATAGGGAATTTGAAGGATTAAACTAAAGCCCCATCGGCTGCGCCAGAGCCCCAATACAGTTGAATAGCAGCATCCATAAGGAAAGAGACATATTGAAAGTTTATATTAAAGCCACACTTTAACGGCGCCAAAGCCCATAATTAGACGTGTGGCCTCATCCAGAAATGATAAAGCAAATTGAAGGATTAATTTGAAGCCTCTCCGGAGGCGCTAAAGGCCATTACAAGGCAATAGAGCCACTTTGGCGACACCATAGACCATTATAGTGGCTTGGCGGTGTCCAGAAATAAATAGGGAATTTGAAGAATTAAATCAGAGCCCTCTCGGCGGCGCCAAACGCCATTACAGGGAATAGCGGCATCCATAAGGAAAGAGACAAATTGAAAGTTTATATCAAAGCCACTATTGGTGGCACCAAAGACCATATAGTGGCGTGGCGTTGTCCAGAAATAAAGAGGGAATTGGAAGGATTAATTTAAGCTCCTTTCGGGGCCCAAAGGCCATTACAGGGAATAGCAGGCATCCATAAGGAAAAGACAAATGAAGGTTTACATTAAAGCACTTTGGTGCACCAAAGACCAATATGTGGCGTGGCGGCGTCTAGAATAAAAGAGGGAATCTTGAAGGATTAACTAAAGCCTCTATCGGCTGCGCCAAAGCCCCATTACACAGGAATAGCGGCATCCATAAGGAAGAGCAAATTGAAGGTTACTTAAAGCACTTTGCGGCACCAAAGACCATATTTAAGTGGCGTGGCGGTTACCAGAATAAAGAAGGAAATTGAAGGATTGATTTAAAGCCTCTTCGTGGCGCCAAAGGCCATTACAGTTGAATAGCGGCATCCAAAGGAAAGAAAAATTGAAAGTTATTAAACACTTTGCGGCACCAAGACCATTATGGCGGCAGTGTCCAAGAAATTAAAAGGAATTGGGTTAATTAAAGCCCTTCGGCGCAAATGCCATTCAGGGGAATAGCGGCATCCATAAGGAAAGAGACAAATTGAAAGTTACATTAAAGCCATTCGCATAAACCTATAGTGGCGTGGCGTGTCCAGAAATAAAGAGGAATTTGAAAGGATTAAATAAAGCCCTTTCGGCGGCAGCCAAGGCCATTACAGGGGATAGCGGCATCCATAAGGAAAAGACAAATTGAAAGGTTTACTTAAAGCACTTTGCTGCACCAAAGACCATATATTGCGTGGCGGCTGTACAGAAATAAATGAGGAAATTGAAGGATTAATTAAAGCCCCTTCGGCGGCGCCAAAGCCATTACAGTTGAATAGCGGCATCCATAAGGAAAGAACAAATTGAAAGTTTATCATCAAAGCCACTTTGGGGCACAAAGACCATATAGTGGGTGGCATCAGAAATTAAAGAGGAAATTTGAAGGATTAATTTCAAGCCCTTCGGAGGCGCCAAAGGCCATTACAGTGATAGCGGCATCATAAGGAAAGACACATTGAAGGTTTAATTAAAGCGGCTCAAAGACCATTATATGCTGGACGGTGTCCAGAAATAAATAGGGAATTTGAAGGATTAATTTAAAGCCCTCTTCGGCGGCGCCAAAGGCCATTACAGTGGAACAGCGGCATCTATAAGGAAAGAGACAAATTCAAGGTTTACATTAAAGCCACTTTGGTCGCACCAAAGACCTATATAGTGGCGTTGCAGCGTCAAGAAATAGAGGGAATTTGAAGGATTAAATTAAAGCTCCTTCGGTGACGCCTAAGGCCATTACATGGGAATTGCGGCATCTGTATTGAAAGACACAAATTGAAAGCTTACATGAAACCCAATTTGGCAGCATCAAAGACCAGTAATGTGGCATCGTGGCGTCCATAACTAAAGAGATAATTTGAAGGATTAATTCAAAGCCCCTTTAGCGGCGCCAAAAGCGATTACAGGGGGATAGCTCCTTCCATAAGGAGAGAGACAAACTGAAGGTTTACAATAAAGCTAATTTGGCGACACCAAAGACTATTGTGGCGTGGTGGTTACCAGAAATAAGGATGGAAATAAAAGATTAATTCAAAGCCTCTTCAGTGGCACCAAACGCCTTTACAGATGTATAGCGGCATCCATAAGTAAGGAGACAAATTGAAACTTTACATTAAAGCCACTTTGGCGGCACTAAAGATCATTACAGTGGCGTGAATGTGTCCAGAAATAAAGAGGGAACTGGAGGGATGATTTCAAAGCCCCTTGGCGGCACGAATAGCCATTACAAGGGAAAAGCGGCATCCATAAGGAAAGAGACATATTGAAAGTTTACATTAAAGGAACATTGGCGGCACCAAAGACCAATACAGTGGCGTGGCGTTATCCAGAAATAAAGAGGGAATTGGAAGGAGAAATTTATAGCCACTTTGGTGGCACCAAAGGCCATTACAGGGAAACAGCGGCATCCATAAGGAAAAATAGAAGCCGCTTTCCTTGCACCAAAGACCAATATAGTAGCGTGGCGGTGTCCAGAAATAAAGAGGGAACTTTAAGGATTTAACTAAAGCCCTATCACTGGCGCCAAAGCCCCATTACATTTGAATAGCGGCATCCATAAGGAAAGAGACCAACTGAAAGTTTACATTAAAGTCACTTTAGCGCTAAAGCCCATAACTAGAGGTGTGGCCTCATCCAGAAATAATAAAGCAAACTGAAGGTTTAATTTAAAGCCTCTTCGGTGGCGCCAAAGGCCATTACAGGGGAATAGCGGCATCCAGAAGGAAAGAGAATCACTGATGGTTTGTTTACAATAAAGCAACTTTGGCGGCACCAGATATAATTAGGAAATTTGAAGAATTAATTTAAAGCCCCTTCGGCGGCGCCAAAGGCCATTAGAGGGGAATATCTGCATCCATCAGGAAATAGACAAATTAAAGCATTACATTAAAGCCACTTTGGTGTCACCAAAGACCAACATAGTGGCGTGGCGGCGTCCAGAATAAAAGGAAATTGGAAGGATGAAATTTTATCGCCCCGGCGGAGCCAAAGGCCATTACAGTTGGATAGCGGCATCCATAAAGATATTTACAAATTGAAAGTTTGAGTTAAAGCCAATTTAGCTGCGCCAAAGACCATAATTGGAGGCGTGCCAGTATCCAGAAATAATGAAGCAAGTTGAAGGATTGATTTAAAGCCTCTTCGGCGGGCGCCAAAGGCCATTCCAGGTGAATAGCGGTATCCAATAGGAAACAGACAAATTGAAGGCTTATATTAAAGTCACTTTGGTGGCACATAAGACCATTATGGTGGCGTGGCAGTGTCTCGAAATAAAGAGGAAATTGGAAGGATTAATTTCAAGCACATTCGCCGGCGCCAAAGGCCATTACAGGGGATTAGCGGCATCCATAAGGAAAGATACAAACTGAAGGTTTACATTAAAGCCACTTTGGCCGCAATAAAGACCAATATAGTGGCATGGCCAAAGGCCATTACAGGGGAATAGCTGCTACCATAAGTAGAGAGTCAAATTGAAGGTTTACAGTAGAGCTACTTTCGCGGCACCAAAGACCATTTTAGTGGCGTGGAGGTTACCAGAAGTAAAGAGAGAAACAGAAGGATTCATTTAAAGCCCCTCTGGCAGCACCAAAGGCCATTACAGTTGAATAGCGGCATCCATATGGGAAAAAATATAAATTGAGAGTTTATATTAAAAACACTTTGACGGCACCAAGTACCATTATAGCGGCGTGGTGGTGTCCCAAAAATAAAAAGGGAATTTGAAGGGTTAATCTAAACCCCATCGTCGGCGCCAAAGGCCATTACAGGGAAATAGTGGCATCCATAAGGAAAGAGACAAATTGAAAGTGTACATTAAAGACCTAACTTACATTGGAGTGGCGGTGTCCAGAAATAAAAAGGGAGTTTGAAAGATTAAACTAAAGCCCTTTCGGCGGATCAAGGGCCATTACAGGGGAATAGCGGCATCCATAACGAAAGAGACAAATTGAAGGATTATATTAAAGCGACTTTGGCTGCGCCAAAGACCACTATATTGTCGTGGCGGTTACCAAAAATGAAGAGAGAAATTGAAGGATTAATTTAAAGCCTCTTTGGCGGCGCCAAAGGCCATTACAGATGAAATGCGGCATCCATAAGGAAAGATACCAATTGAAAGATTCCATTAAATCCACTTTGGCAGCACAAAAGGTAATCAAAGTGGCTTGGCTGTGACAAGAAATAAAAAGGGAATTTGAAGGATTAATCAAAAGCCCCTTCGGAGGCGCCTAAAGGCCATTACAGTCGAATACCGGCATCCATAAGGAAAGACCCAAATTCATATAAAAGGCCACTTTGGCGGCATCAAAGACCATTTTATCGCCGTGGAGGTGTCTGAAATAAAGAGGGAATTTGAAGGTTTGATTTAAAACCCCTTCTGCGGCACCAAAGACCATTACAGGGGAATAGCGGCATCCATTACGAAAGAGACAAATTGAAGGTTTATATGAAAAGCCACTTTAGCGGCACGAAAGACAATCATAGTGGCGTGGCGGTGTCCAGAAATAAAGTGGAATTTCGAGAATTGATTTAAAGCCCCTTCGGCGGCGCAAAAGGCCATTACAACGGAATAACGGCATTCATAAGGAAAGAGACAAGTTGATGATTTACATTAAAGCCACTTTGGCTGCACTAAGACATTAGTGGTTTGATGGTGTCCAGAAATAAAGAGGGATTCGAAGGATTGATTTAAAGCCCCTTCGTCGGCACCAAAGGACATCATAATGGAATAACAGCATCCATAAGGAAATAGACAAATTGAAGATTTACTTTAAAGCCAATTTGGTGGCGCCAAAGGCCATAATAGTGACGTGGCGGCATCCAGAAATTATTAAGGAAATTGAAGGATTGATTTAAAGTCCCTTCGGCGGCGCCAAAGGCCATTACAGGGGAATGACGGCATCCATTAGGAAAGAGAGAAACGGGAGGTTTACATTAAAGCCAATTTGGCGGAACAATTACCATTACAGTGGCGTGGCGGTGTCAAGAAATAAAGAGGAAATTTGAAGAATAAATTTAAAGTATTTAGGCGGTGCCAAATGCCAATTATTGGGGAACAGCGGCATCCATAAGGAAAGAGACAAATTGAAGGTTTACATTAAAGCCACTTTGGTTGCACCAAAGACCAATATAGTGGCGTGGCGGCGTCAACAGATAAAGAGGGAATTTCAAGGATTAAATTAAAGCTCCTTCAATGGCGCCTAAGGCCATTACATGGGAATTGCGGCATCTGTATTGAACAACACAAATCGAAGGCTTACATGAGAGCCACTTTGGTAGCACCAAAGACCAATAATGTGGCATCGCAGCGTCCAGAGATAAAGAGAGAATTTGAAGGATTAATTCAAAGCCCCTTTGGCGGCGCCAAAAGCGATTACAAGGGATAGCTCCTTCCATAAGGAGAGAGACAAACTGAAGGTTAACAATAAAACTATTATGGCGGCACCAAAGACTATTATAGTGGCGTGGCGGTTACCAGAAATAACAATGGAAATGAAAGATTAATTTAAAGCCTCTTCAGTGGCGCCAAACGCCTTTGCAGTTGTATAGCGGCATCCATAAGGAAAGAGACAAATTGAAACTATATTAAAGGCACTTTAGCGGCACCAAAGACCATTACTGTGGGGCGAATGTGTCCAGAAATAAAGAGGAAATTTGAGGGATTAATTCAAAGCCCCTTCGGCGGCACAAAAAGCCATTACAGGGGAATAGCGGCATCCATAAGGAAAGAGACAGATTGAAAGTTTACATTAAAGCCACATTGGCGGCACCAGAGACCAATATAGTGGCGTGGCGTTGTCCAGAAATAAAGAGTGAATTGGAAGGATTAATTTATAGCCGCTTTGGTGGCACCAAAGGCCATTACAGGGAAATAGCAGCACCCATAAGGAAAAAGACAAATTGAAGGTTTACATTAAGGCCACTTTCGTTGCACCAAAGACCAATATAGTGGCGTGGCGGCGTCTAGAAATAAATAGGGAATTTGAAGGATTAAACTAAAGCCCCATCGGCTGCGCCAGAGCCCCAATACAGTTGAATAGCAGCATCCATAAGGAAAGAGACATATTGAAAGTTTATATTAAAGCCACACTTTAACGGCGCCAAAGCCCATAATTAGACGTGTGGCCTCATCCAGAAATGATAAAGCAAATTGAAGGATTAATTTGAAGCCTCTCCGGAGGCGCTAAAGGCCATTACAAGGCAATAGAGCCACTTTGGCGACACCATAGACCATTATAGTGGCTTGGCGGTGTCCAGAAATAAATAGGGAATTTGAAGAATTAATTCAGAGCCCTCTCGGCGGCGCCAAACGCCATTACAGGGGAACAGCGGCATCCATAAGGAAACAGACAAATTGAAGGTTTACATTAAAGCCACTTAGGTATCAAAAAAGACCATTATAGTGGCGTGCAGGCATCAAGAAATAAAAAGGGAATTTGAAGAATTAAATCAAAGCCCCTTCGTCGGCGCCAAAGGCTATTACAGGGGTATAGCGACATCCATAAAGAAATAGACATATTGAAGGATTACATTAAAGACAGTTTGGCGTCACCAAAGACCAATTTAGTGGCGTGGCGAACTCCAGAATGAAAGAGGAAATTTGAAGGATGAATTTTTTTTCGCCTTCGGCGGAGCCAAAGGCCATTACAGTTGGATAGCGGCATCCATAAAGAAATATACAAATTGAAAGTCTCAGTTAAACCACTTTAGCGGCACCAGAGACCATAATTGGAGGCGTGGCAGCATCCAGAAATAATGATGCAAATTGAAAGATCAATTTAAAGCCCCTTCAGCGGGCGCCAAAGCCCAATAGAGGTGAATAGTGGCATCCAATAGGAAAGAGACAAATTGAAGGCTTATATCAAAGCCACTTTAGCGGCATAAAAGACCATTATAGTGGCGTGGCAGTGTCTAAAAATAAAGAGAAAATTGGAAGGATTAATTTCAAGCCCTTTCGGCGGCGCCAAAGGCCATTACAGGGGATTAGCGGCATCCATAACGAAAGAGACAAATTGAAGGTTTACATTAAAGCCACTTTGGCCGCAATAAAGACCAATATAGAGGCATGGCGGCTTCCAGAATTGAAGAGGGAATCTGAAGGATTAATGTAAAGCCCCTTCGCTGGCGTCAAAGGCCATTACAGGGTAATAGCTGCTTCCATAAGTAGAGAGTCAAATTGAAGGTTTACAGTAAAGCCACTTTGGCGGCACCAAAGACCACTCAAGTGGCTTAGCGGTTACCAGAAGTAAAGAGGGAAATTGAAGATTGATTTAAAGCCCCTATGTCAGCACTAAAGGCCATTACAGTTGAATAGCGGCATCCATATGGGAAAAAAACAAATTGAAAGTTTATATTAAAAACACTTTGACGGCACCAAATACCATTATAGCGGCGTGGTGGTGTCCAAAAATAAAGAGGGAATTTGACGAATTAATCTAAGCCCCATCGTCGGCGCTAAAGGCCATTACAGGGGAATAGCGACATCCATATGGAAAGAGACAAATTGAAGGTGTACATTAAAACCACTTTGGCGGCAATAAAGACCATTATATTATAGTGGCGGTGTCCAGAAACAAAGAGGGAGTTTTAAAGCCCCTTCGTCGGCGCCAAAGGCCATTACAGCGGAATAACGGCATTCATAAGGAAAGAGACAAATTGATGATTTACATTGAAGCCACTTTGGCGGCACTAAGACCATTATAATGGTTTGATGGTGTCCAGATATAAAGAGGGATTTGGAAGGATTAATCTAAAGCCCCTTTGATTGTACCAAAGGACATTATAATAGAAAAACAGCATCCATAATGAAATAGACAAATTGAAGATTTTACTTTAAAGCCAATTTGAAGGTGCCAAAGGCCACAATAGTGACGTGGTGGCATCCAGAAATTATCAAAGAAATTGAAGGATTGATTTAAGGTCCCGTCGGCGGCGCTAAAGGCCATTACATGGGAATTACGGCATCCACTAGGATAGGGAGAAACGGAAGGTTTACATTAAAGCCAATTTGCGGCACAAGAGACATTATAGTGGCTTGGCGGTGTCCAGAAAAAAAAAGGAAATTTGAAGGATTAATTCAAAGTATTTCGGCGGTGCCAAATGCCAATTATAGGGGAATAACGGCATCCATAAGGAAAGAGACAAAATGAGGGTTTACATTAAAGCCACTTTGGTTGCACCAAAGACCTATATAGTGGCTTGCAGCATCAAGAAATGAAGAGGGAATTTGAAGGATTAAATTAAAGCTCCTTCGGTGGCGCCTATGGCCATTATATGGGTATTGCAGCATCAGTTTTGAAAGGCACAAATTGAATGCTTACATGAGAGCCATTTTGGCAGCACCAAAGACCAATAATGTGGCATCGCGGCACCCAGAACTAAAGAGAGAATTTGAAGGATTAATTCAAAGCCCCTTTGGCGTCGCCAAAAGCGATTACAAGGGATAGTTCCTTCCATAAGGAGAGAGACAAACTGAAGGTTTACAAACCTATTTTGACGGCACCAAAGACTATTATAGTGGTGTGGCGGTTACCAGAAATAACGATGGAAATAAAAGATTAATTTAAAGCCTCTTCAGTGGCGCCAAACGCCTTTACAGTTGTGTAGCGGCAACCATAAGGAAAGAGACAAATTGAAACTTTACATTAATGCCACTTTGGCGGCACCAAAGACCATTACAGTGCCGTGAATGTGTCCAGAAATAAAGGATTAATTCAAAGCCCCTTCGGCGGCATCAGTAGTTATTACAGGGGAATAGCGGCATCCATAAAGAAAGAGACAAATTGAAAGTGTACATTAAAGCCACTTTGGCAGCCATTATATTGCGGTGGCGGTGTCCAGAAATAAAAAGGGTGTTTGAAGGATCAAACTAAAGCCCTTTCGGTGGTTTCAAGGGTCATTACAGGGGAATAGCGGCATCCATAACGAGAGAGACAAATTGAAGGATTACATTAAAGCGACTCTGGCGACACCAAAGACCACTATATTGTCGTGGCGGTTACCAGAACTAAAGAGGGAAATTAAAGGATTAATTTAAAACCTCTTCGGCGGCGCCAAAGGCCATTATACTTGAATAGCGGCATCCATAAAGAAAGATAAAAATTGGAAGTTTACATTAAATCCACTTTGGCAGCACAAAAGACAATTAAATGGCGTGGCTGTGACAAGAAATAGAGAGAGAATTTGAAGGATTAATTAATAGCCCCTTCGGAGGCGCCTAAAGCCATTACAGTTGAATACCGGCATCCATAATGAAAAATACAAATGAAGGTTTACATCAAAGGCACTTTGGCGGCATCAAAGACCATTTTATCGCCGTGGAGGTGTCCAGAAATAAAGAGGGAATTTGAAGGTTGATTTAAAACCCCTTCTGCGGCACCAAAGACCATTACAAGGGAATAGCGGCATCCATCACGAGAGAGACAAATTGAAAGTTTATATGAAAGCCACTTTAGCGGCACGAAAAACAATCATAGTGGCGTGGCGGTGTACAGAAATAAAGTGGGAATTTGGACAATTGATTTAAAACCCCTTCGGTGGCGCCAAAGGCCATTACATCGGAAAAACGGCATTCATAAGGGAAGAGACAAGATGATGATTTACATTAAAGCCACTTTGGCTGCACTAAGACCATTATAGTGGTTTGGTGGTGTCCAGAAATAAAGAGGGATTTAGAAGGGTTGATATAAAGCCCCTTCCTCGGCACCAAAGGACATTATGATGGAATAACATTATCCAAAATCAAATAGATAAATATAAGATTTACTTTAAAGTCAATTTGGCGGCGCCAAAGGCCATAACAGTGACGTGGCGGCATCCAGAAATTATCAAGGAAATTGAAAAATTCATTTAAAGTCCCTTCAGTGGCGCCAAAGGCCATTACAGGGGAATGGCGGCATCCATTAGGAAAGAGAGAAACGGGAGGTTTACATTAAAGCCACTTTGGCGGCACAAAAGACCATTATAGTGGCGTGACGGTGTCCAGAAATAAAGAGGAAATTTGAAGGATGAATTTAAAGTATTTCGGCGGTGCCAAATGCCAATTATAGGGGAACAGCGGCATCCATAAGGAAAGAGACAAATTGAAGGTTTACATTAAAGCCACTTTGGTTGCACCAAAGACCTATGTAGTGGTGTTGCAGCATCAAGAAATAAAGAGGAAATTTGAAGGATTGAATTAAAGCTCCTTCGATGGCGCCTAAGGCCATTACAAGGGAATTGCGGCATTTGTATTGAAAGACACAAATTGAAGGCTTAAAGGAGAGCCACTTTGGCAGCACCAAAGACCAATAATGTGGCATCGCGGCGTCCAGAACTAGAGAGAGAATTTGAAGGATTAATTCAAAGCCCCTTTGGCGGTGCCAAAAGTGATTACAAGGGATAGTTCCTTCCATAAGGAGAGAGACAAACTGAAGGTTTACAAGAAACCTATTTTGACGGCACCAAAGACTATTATAGTGGTGTGGCGGTTACCAGAAATAACGATGGAAATGAAAGATTAATTTAAAGCCTTTTCAGTGGCGCCAAACGCCTTTACAGTTGTATAGCGGCATCCATAAGGAAAGAGACAAATTGAAACTTTATATTAAAGGCACTTTAGCGGCACCAAAGACCATTACTGTGGCGCGAATGTGTCCAGAAATAAAGAGGAAATTTGGAGGATTAATTCAAAGCCCCTTCGGCGGCACAAAAAGCCATAACAGGGAAATAGCGGCAGATTGAAAGCTTGTATTAAAGCCACACTGGCGGGACCAGAGACCAATATAGTGGCGTGGTCTTGTCCAGAAATAGAGGGAATTGGAAGAATTAATTTATAGCCCCTTTGGTGGCACCAAAGGCCATTACAGGGAAATAGCAGGCATCCATAAGGAAAAAGACAAATTGAAGGTTTATAGTGAAGCCACTTTGGTTGCACCAAAGACTAATATAGTGGCGTGGCGGCGTCTAGAAATAAAGAGGGAATTTGAAGGATTAAAATAAAGCACCATCGGCGCCGCCAAAACCCCATTACAGTTGAATAGCGGCATCCATAAGGAAAGAGACAAATTGACAGTTTACATTAAAGCCACTTTAGCGTCACCAAAGCCCATAATTAGAGACGTGGCCTCATCCAGAAATGATAAAGCTAATTCAAGGTTTAATTTGAAGCCTCTTCGGCGGCGCCAAAGGCCATTATAGGGGAATAACGGCATCCATAAGGAAAGAGAATCATTGAGGTTTGTTTACAATAAAGCCACTTTGGCGGAACCAGAGACCATTATAGGGGCTTAGCGGTGTTCAGAAATAATTGGGGAATTTGAAGAATTAATTCAAAGCACTTTCGGCGGCGCCAAACGTCTTTTCAGGGGAACAACGGCATCCATAAGGAAAGAGACAAATTGAAGGCTTACATTAAAGCCACTTAGGTATCAAGAAAAGACCATTATAGTGGCGTGCAGGCATCAAGAAATAGAGAGAGAATTTGAAGGATTAAATCGAAGCCCCTTCGGCGGCGCCGAAGGCCATTACAGGGGAATAGCTGCATCCATAAGGAAACAGACAAATTGAAGGATTACATTAAAGCCACTTCGGTGTCACTTTGGTGGCGGCGTCCAGAATAGAAGAGGAAATTTGAGAATGAATTTAAGCCCCTTCGGAGGCGCCAAAGCCCATTACAGTTGAAAAGGAGCATCCATATTGAAAGAGCAAATTGAAAATTTACATTAAAGCCACTTTAGCGGCGCCAAAGACCATAATTGGAGGCGTGTCAGCATCCAGAAATAATTAAGCAAATTGAAGGATTAATTTAAAGCACCTTCGGCGGGTGCCAAAGGCCATTACAGGTAAATAACGGCATCCAATTGGAAAGAAACAACTTGAAGGTCATTTTGCCGGCACATAAGACCATTATAGTGACGTGGCAGTGTCTAGAAATTATGAGGAAATAGGAAGGATTAATTTCAAGCCCTTTCAGCGGCACCAAAGGCCATTACAGGGGATTCGAGGCATCCATAACGAAAGAGACAAATTGAAGGTTTACATGAAAACCACTTTGGCCGCAATAAAGACCAATATCGTGGCATGGCGGCTTCCAGAATTGAAGAGGGAATCTGAAGGATTAATGTAAAGCCCCTTCGCTGGCGCCAATGACCATTACAGGGGAATAGCGGCATCCATTACGAAAGAGACAAATTGAAGGTTTAAAAGAAAGCCACTTTAGCGGCACCAAAGACAATTATAGTGGCGTGGCGGTGTCCAGAAATAAAGTGGGAATTTCGAGAATTGATTTAAAGCCCCTTCGGCGGCGCCAAAGGCCATTACAGAGGAATAACGGCATTCATAATGAAAGAGACAAGTTGATGATTTACATTAAAGCCACTTTGGCAGCAGTAAGACCATTAAAGCAGATTGTTGTGTCCAGAAATAAAGAGGGATTTGAAATGATTAATGTAAAGCCCCTTCGACGGCACCAAAGGACACTATAATGGAATAACAGCATCCATAAGGAAATAGACAAATTAAAGATTTACTTTAAAGCCAATTTGGCGGCGCCAAAGGCCATAAAAGTGACGTGGCGGCATCCAGAAATTATTAAAGAAATTGAAGGATTGATCTAAAGTCCCTTTGGTGGCGCCAAAAGCCATTACAGGGGAATGGCGGCATCCATTAGTAAAGTGAGAAACGGAAGGTTTACATTAAAGCCATTTTGGAGGCACAAAACACCATCATAGTGGCGTGGTGGTGTCCAGAAATGAAAGAGGGAATTTGAAAGATAAATATAAAGTATTCGGCGGTGCCAAATGCCAATTATAGGGGAATAGCTGCATCTATAGGGACAGAGACAAATTGAAGGTTTACATTAAAGCCACATTGGTTGCACCAAAGACCTCTCTAGTGTCGCTGCAGCGTCAAGAAATAAAGAGGGAATTTGAAGGATTAAATTAAAGCTCCTTCTGTGGCGCCTAAGGCCATTACAGGTGAATAGCAGCATCCAAAAGGAAAGACACAAATTGAAGGTTTACATTAAAGCCACTTTGGCGGCATCAAAAACCATTTAATTACGGTGGAGGTGTCCAGAAATAAAGAGGGAATTTGAAGGATTAATTTAAAACCCCTCCGGCGGCACCAAAGATCATTACAGGGGAATAGCGTCATCTATTACGAAAGAGACAAATTGAAGCTTTATATGAAAGCCACTTTAGCGGCACCAAAGACAATTATAGTGGCGTAGCGGTGTCCAGAAATAAAATGGGAATTTTGAGAATTAATTTAAAGGCACTTCGCCGGCGCCAAATGCTATTACAGCAGAATAACGGCATTCATATGGAAAGAGACAAGTTGATGATTTACATGAAAGCCAATTTGGAGGCATTAAGACCATTATAGTGGTTTGGTCGTGTCCAGAAATAAAGAGGGATTTGGAAAGAGTAATTTAAAGCCCCTTCGACGGCACCAAAGGACTTTATAATGGAATAACAGCATCCATAAGGAAATAGACAAAATGAAGATTAAATCTAAAGCCAATTTGGCAGCGCCAAAAGCCATGATAGTGACGTGGCGGCATCCAGAAATTATTAGGGAAATTGAAGGTTTAATTTAAAGCCCCTTCAGCGGCGCCAAAGGCCATTGCAGGGGAATGGCGGCATCCATTAGGAAAGAGAGAAACGGAAGGTTTACATTAAAGCCACTTTGGCTGCACAAAAGACCATTATAGTGGCGTGGCGGTGTCCAGAAATAAAGCGGAAATTTGAAGGATGAATTTAAAGTTTTTCGACGATGCCAAATGCCAGTTATAAGGGAATAGCGGCATCCATAAGGAAAGAGACAAATTGAAGGTTTACATTAAAGCCACTTTGGTTGCACCAAAGACCTATATAGTGGTGTTGCAGCATCAAGAAATAAAGAGGGAATTTGAAGGATTGAATTAAAGCTCCTTCGATGGCGCCTAAGGCCATAACAAGGGAATTGCGGCATCTGTATTGAAAGACACAAATTGAAGGCTTATATGAGAGCCACTTTGGCAGCACCAAAGACCAATAATGTGGCATCGCGGCGTCCAGAACTAGAGAGAGAATTTGAAGGATTAATTCAAAGCCCCTTTGGCGGTGCCAAAAGCGATTACAAGGGATAGTTCCTTCCATAAGGAGAGAGACAAACTGAAGGTTTACAAGAAACCTATTTTGACGGCACCAAAGACTATTATAGTGGTGTGGCGGTTACCAGAAATAACGATGGAAATGAAAGATTAATCTAAAGCCTCTTCAGACAAATTGAAACTTTACATTAAAGCCACTTTGGCGGTACCAAAAACCATTACAGTGGCGTGAATGTGTCCAGAAATAAAGAGGGAATTTGAAGGATTAATTCAAAGTCCTTTCGGAGACACGAATAGCCATTACAGGGGAATAGCGGCATCCATAAGGAAAAAGACAGATTGCAAATTTACATTAAAGCCACATTGGTGGCACCAAAGGCCATTACAGGGAAATAGCGGCATCCATAAAGAAAAAGACAAATTGAAAGTTTACAGTAAATCCACTTTGGTTTGCACCAAAGACCAATATAGTGGCGTGACGGTGTCCAGAAATAAAGTGGAAATTTGGAGAATTGATTTAAAGCACCATTGGAGGCGCCAAAACCCCATTACAGTTGAAAAGCAGCATCCATAAGGAAAGAGACAAACTGAAAGTTTACATTAAAGCCACTTTAGCGGCACCAAAGACCATAATTGGAGGCGTGTCAGCATCCAGAAATAATAAAGTAAATTGAAGGTTTAATTTAAAGCCTCTTCGGCGGCGCCAAAGGCCATTACAGGGGAATAGCGGCATCCCTGAGGAAAGAAAATCATTGAGGTTTGTTTACAATAAAGCCACTTTGGCGGCAGAAAAGACCATTATAGTGGCTTGGCGGTGTCCAGAAATAATTAGGGAATTTGAAGAATTAAGTCAAAGCCCTTCGGCGGCGCCAAAGGCCATTACAGGGGAATAGCGGCATCCATAAGAAATAGACAAATTGAAGGATTACATTAAAGCCACTTTGGTTTCACCAAAGACCAATATAGTGGCGTGGCGGCTTCCAGAATCAAAGAGGAAATTTGAAGGATGAAATTTTATCGCCCTCGGTGGAGCCAAAGGCCATCACAGTTGGATAGCGGCATCCATAAGGAAATATGCAAATTGAAAGTTTACGTTAAAGCCACTTTAGCGGCGCCAAAGACCATAATTGAAGGTGTGCCAGCATCCAGAAATAATGATGCAAATTGAAGGAATAATTTAATGCCCCTTCTGCGGGCGCCAAAGGTATTACAGGTGAATAGCAGCATCCAATAGGAAAGAGACAAATTGAAGGTTTATATTAAAGCCACTTTGGCGGCACATAAGACCATTATAGTGGCGTGGCAATGTCTAGAAATAAAGAGGAAAATGGAAGGATTAATTTCAAGCTCTTTCGGGGGCGATAAAGAACTTTACAGGGGATTAGCGGCATCTATAACGAAAGAGACAAAGTGAAGGCTTGCATTAAAGCCACTTTGGCCGCGAGAAAGACCAATAAAGTGGCATGGCGGCTTCCAGAATTGAAGAGGGAATCTGAAGGATTAATGTAAAGTCCCTTCGCTGGTGCCAAAGACCATTACAGGGGAATAGCTGCTACCATAAGTAGAGAGTCAAATTGAAGGTTTACAGTAAAGTCACTTTGGCGGCACCAGAGACCATTTCAGTGGCGTGGCGGTTACCAAAAGTAAAGAGGGAAATTGAAGGATGGATTTAAAGCCCCTATGTCAGCACTAAAGGCCATTACAGTTGAATAGCGGCATCCATTAGGAAAGATACAAATTCAAAGTTTGCATTCAAAACACTTTGCCGGCACCAAATACCAATATAGCAGCGTGGCGGTGTCCATAAATAAAGAGGGAAAACAGCATTATGTAAATACATATATACGTTTCAATTAGGTTGCATAGCAATGAAATGGTGATTAATATAAAGGGACTAGGGTTGTATAGCTGCCCAAAAATGGTGCGAGACGAAGCGGTTGTTTCTCACGTGCACCTTGAATCTGAAAGTAAGAAAACATGCTCGGACGTTCTCACTGGTGTTGTGCGGGGGAAATTCAAACACACATGCACAAAATATGTGTATCATCGATCCCCTGAAGACAAAAAATCGGTAAGTACTGTTATTTGCTCTTAATGTATACTTATTGACCATTAACACCGCAGTGACGATCTAGAACAGGCCGACCCGGTAGCTGTGAATGCGTGATACTATGCAGTTTCGTTCATTCATATTTATAAACTTCTCTTAATCTGGAAGAATTCCCGATTGGGATCATTGTTTCTGCAGGTGTATCATGTGTGGCATAATGTGTACCTCATGTATAGTGTGTACCTCATGTATAGTGTGTGGCAGAATGTGTACCTCATATATCGTGTGTGACAGAACGTGCGCCTCATGTATCATGTGCGGCAGAATGTGTACTTCATGTATCGTGTGTTGTAGAATGTGTACCTCATGTATCGTGTGTTTTAGAATGTGTGCCTCATGTATCATGCGTGGCAGAATGTGTACTTCATGTATTGTGTGTTGTAGACTGTGTGCCTCATGTATCATGTGTGGTAGACTGTGTGCCTCATGTATCGTGTGTGGTAGACTGTGTGCCTCATGTATCGTGTGGTAGAATGAGTGCCTCATGTATCATGTGAGGCAGAATATGTACTTCATGTATTGTGTGTTGTAGACTGTGTGCCTCATGTATCATGTGTGGTAGACTGTGTGCCTCATGTATCGTGTGTGGTAGAATGTGTGCCTCATGTATCATGTGTGGCAGAATGTGCGCGTCGTATTATGAATGTGAGTGCAATGAAGCGGCAAAGAAGCTTCAATTATTTTTCGTCAAGAATTTATGAGACAAGACAGGTAAAGCGTCATGCTACAGCCTTAGTCAAATGTAAGGATCATAAATGTTTGAAAGTGCTGATGGGTGATAATTCATGGATCATTGGAACAAAAAAATATTTAATTTCTTATACGAGACCAATGGCAACTCGCAGTCAATGAGTTAACTTTATAACATCCAAAAAGGTTTTCGTAACTCTCTAGTTTAACTTGGCACTATTGTGATCCGTCAAATTATTCATTAAATTTATTTTTATATTCATAAAGCCACACAGTCCCTCTTCGTTTCTTACGAATAATTTCAGATAACAGCTTGGGGCTTGGGGTAGGGAAATCACACTACAAAAAGTAACTGACTTCTATAAAAGTACGTAGGCAAGGAACATTAATCTATGTAAACAAGTATGCAAGTTTCATATGGCGTAGTTCTCTTATGCAGAAGTAAAAAGGTCCCAGAGTGAAGATTTAAGTATAACGACCAGTGCGTGAGCCCAGCAAAACCTGATTAAAATAGTCTGACGTTAGGCAGAACAAAAGTTCTGGGTTGAAGCATTATGTTTGAAGACCCGCTGGGCCCCGTTAATAGTGTGGCGTTAGGCCGAAAAAGTCCCCGAGTGAAACAGTTTGACGTTAGCCAGAACAAATTTCCAGGTTGGAGCATTGAGTTTGGCGACCCCCTGGGCCCCGTACTCCCCCCCCCCCCCCATCACAATAGTTTGGTGTTAGACAGAAAAAAGTTTCCGAGTGAAGCTTAAAGTTTGGCGACCTGTGCGCCCTTCAGAACCAGATTGAAATAGTCTAGCGTGAGGCAGAAGAGAAAATCGTAAAGGGAAGCTTTAAGTTTGACGAACTGTGGACACTGTAAAATCTGATTAAAATCGTCCAGCATTAGCCAGGAGAAAAGTCCCAAAGAGATACTTTAGTTTGACGACACATGGGCCCCTCAAAAGCTGAACAAAATCGTCTTGCGGTCGCCGAAATAAAAGTCCCAAAGTGAAGCTTTACTCTGATAACCCTTAGAGCCAGCATATGCTGAATACAATCGTAAGGTGTCCTCCAGAATAGAATTCAGAGAGTGAAGCTTTATTCTAATGACCAGCGCAGCTCGCTAAAGCTGTGTGAAATAGTTTGGCGTCGGCCAAAATTAGATTCCCAAATTGAAGCTCTACTTTGATGATCCGTGGAGCCAAGAAAATACGCAAAACATTATCTGTCGTCGGCCAAAATAATAATCCCAAGGTGAAGCTTTACTTTGATAAACATTGGAATCCACTAAAACAATAAAATCGTCTGGCAATAGATGGAATAAATTTCCCAAGGTGAAGCTTTAGGCTGATGACACGCCAGTGGAGTCCGCAAAAGTTGAATAAAGTCATCTGGCGACGGCATAGTATAATTCATTACGTTCAGCTTGACTTTGACGACCTTTATAGCCGGCAGAACCTGCATCAGATCATCTAGCGTCTGCCAAATTAAGAATTCGTAGATGGAAGCTTAACTTTGATTACCTGCAGAGCCCTCAAAAGCTGAACAAAATCGTCTGGCTTCGACCAGAATAAAGTTCTCAAAGTGATGACTCATGTAGCCCTGCACAAAAGTTAGCCACAGGAAAATTCTTAAAGTAAAACTTTACACTGACGGCTTACATATGTGCCACACAAAATCTATATAAGACCGTCTAGCGTTAGCCTGAAACAGTCACAATGTGAAGATTTACTTTGGCGACCCATGGGCCATGCAAGTTGACTATAATCGTGTGGCATTAGCTAGAAGAAATGTCCTAAAGGGACGCTTTAGTTTGGCGTCGTTGGTTCATTCCTCGAAAATCTACTTCCACTAATTCGTTTATACACACACATTGCGGCTTCCTACCTTACACACTACAAAGGTGAAAAGGAAGCAATCCTCACTCTCGACAGGCGTCGGTGGCTTAGTCTCTGATACACGTCGGTAGCTTACTTTCACTACACATTACTTCGACGAACTCAAAAACTCTGCTCACTCTAAAACAGTCATCGATGAGCTTCGTCTCTAACACACGTGTGTCGGTAGCTCACTTCATGGCAAACCAAATTCGATTCTCTCTCTCTGACACACAACGGTATGGCTTCCTACCTGACAAACTAAAAACTCTGCTCACTCCCTGAGAGACGTCGGTGGCTTCGTGTCTGATACACGTCGGTAGCTCACTCCAAGCTATACTACATTGCCTAACTCAGTCACGATGGCTTCCTACCTGACACACACGTTTCAGAGGCAAAAAACGTCGGTGACTTCTTCTGTAACATACGTGGGTAGTTAACACCATGACACAATACATGACTAACTCCCTGATACACAAGAATGGCTTCGGGTCTCACACTACGACAGTGGCGACAACACAAAACTACTGTTCTCTTCCTGACACACTACCGTGGCAAAGAAAGGCTGCTCACTCTAACAGATTCTTTGGCTTTGTCTCTAGCACAAGGCAGCACCTCACCCTAGGACACACTATTCCCACTAACTCCCTGGCACACAAGGGCGGCTTCCTATCTAACGGTGGAGGAACTCTACTCATTCCCTGACAGACGTCAGTGGCTTCGTTTCGACCACACGCCGTGGGCTTATGCCCCGATACACGATCGTTTACTACGACGGTCTGTTTTTCTCTGGCACACGACGAGGGGTCACCCCCCCCCCCCCTTCAACCCTGACAAACAACAACGCCCGACTCGTCCTTTAACATCATAGCCGCTCACTTTCAAACACACGTCTCACCAGCTGACGTGCGTCTCCACACGGCGGCAGATCACTCCAAGACAGACGGAGACGCATGACACAACATCCCAGCGAGTCATTCCCTGACACACAACAGTGTCTAACTGCCACGCGTCGGGTTTTCTCTCTCTCTCCCTGACTTGCTACGGCAACTTACTCCCTGACACAAATCTCTGGCCTCCTAAATAATAATACACTGAGAGCATAGCGCTCCCTGAGGAACGAAACGCTCCCTACACAGACACAAGTCGGAGGGAGGGTCTCAGTCTGCCACATAGCGTCAGGTCAATCACATCTATGTCGATGGTTAACGCCTCGACTCGACTAAGGTTCACCCCCTATCAACCTTACACGTGAAGGAGGTACCACCCTCCTTGACTCGACGAAGGTTTACCCCCTATCAAACTTACACGTGAAAGAGGTACCACCCTCCTTGACTCGACGAAGGTTTGCCCCCTATCAAACTTACACGTGGAGGAGGTACCACCCTCCTTGACTCGACGAAGGATTACCCCCTATCAAACTTACATGTGAAGGAGGTGCCACCCTCCTTGAGGCAAGACACTTGAGTGCTCTCATGACGGCTTCCCTCCCTCTTGCGACGTCAAGGCAACTGAGGGTGACGTGGTCCTCGACGGTGGTCGGAAGGTCATCATATCCAACCCGTTGTTGACTGGAATTCTGGAAATGAACGGTGTCGTATTTTCCAATTCAATTTGCATACATTAAGGCATATTTTTCTATTAACATTTGAATTACGACGTTTTGTATATAACACCCAACAGTGTTTATGTGTGGGTAATGATAGATCTGAAGTCATGGGTACATTATGGGTTAATCTATCATCATCCATCTTTAAATATATGCTTAAAACTGGTGGCAACTGCGAGGACAAAAGCCTCTCAATAGCAATGCTATTCTTACCAATCTTGTTCTGTGAAACCTTAGGGTAAACAAGACTCAATTGTATGTTATCATTTACCTGCACAAGGAGCTTCAAAATCTGGTCTCATCGTTTGTATAGTGCAAATACAAAATGTAAGTAGTCATTATTCCCATGTTGAGCTAAACTACTAATTGAGGCAAACAACCATATAACTGATATCTTATATGGCGGAATCAGGCGTTCCAAAAGACTGACAATTAAAAGCTTTCGCCTGAACGAATCGTAATATAAACCAAAGTTTCAGACGAATGACGTCAATCTACATTTTCTTGTTGTGGGAACTACAGAGTTGTCCACACCTCTACCATGTTCACCTGTTGACCAGTCATTTACCAGTGGTTACAGCCAATGGTCTGCCATGACTCATTCACCTGGTTATAAATAAGACCTTTTTATGGAGCAATCAACTCCAAGCGGAGAGCACGAAGCCCGCGGACTATGTTTGTTCTTTGTTGGCTTTTACGGCCATCGATCTATGAGGAACGTCATTAGGGCCTACAGCCCAATTCAATATGCGATTGAAGTCACCCCTACAGCCATTCTAATATGAAATAACAAAGAATAGATAAAATTATAAATTTGATATTATGATAGATGAAATATAACTGAAAATAATAGGAAAAAATTTTGTGGGTATTAAGATAACGTGGCGGCAAATAGCCCAGTCGACACAGCAGCCACAGTTGCAGTTTACCCAAGAGTGCGAAGAGATAGGACAGAATAAAGATAGTCCTCCACCACGTCATGCACATAGATGATGATGATTTATTTGGAGGTCCGCCGGCTGAACCCCATGGCGCAGCTGCTCCGGAAAATAACCACCTCTTCTCAAGGCCGACCGTCTAATGAGTGGACGTGTCCACCCACCATGCAACCAGCCAAGTAGGAGGAGGAGCCTCACACCGAAGCCAATCCCGCCACAGAGAACAACCCACGAACCACCTTACATCATCTGGATCAATTCTGTTTCTCTGAGGAAGACTATTAATTTGTCATTAGTACTCGAGTTGTCCCCGAGTACATTGACAATGGTATAATGGATGTTTTTCTTGTAATAATCTATTAAGTATATCCGGCGATGACAAGGATAAATCAATTGCCAAGATATTGCCAGTCAGGTTATCTACACGAGTTCCACTACCATCGTTCAGAAGAGTGAGGTTGGCATTGATCATAAAATTAACCATCTGTTCCCCCCCTGGCGTCTGCCCGGGTACTTCTCCACTGATAATGATGAACATTGAAGTCTCCTAAAACTACTCTACAGGGAGGTAACTGATTAACAAGTCAATTTAACTCATTATCAAGTGCACTGGAACTGGAGCGATGTATCGAACATATGGCCAGTTATGTATTCTTAAATTTTACTCTACGTGCGACGGCGTCTAGAGTAGAATTTAAAGTCACTCGTGTGTGAGGTAAACTTTGGTACACATAGCTAGCTACCCCACGATTCTCGTCTCTTCTATACGAGTGATAGCTATCTAAAACAGTCTTCGACTGTGCCGTTTAGAAAGGTCTCTTGTAAACAGATCACGGCTGGCCTATACAGTGCAAGCAACAGTTGTAGTTGTACTTGTTTATGCCTAAGGCCTCTACAATTCCGCTGAATGATATTGAACGTGTTGGTTTAAGAGTTATTCAACCGACCAGCTTTCTTAGCTTGTTTATGTCGGGACTTGGGCAGGTTCCCAAGGGAACATACATAGTCCCTGTATGTGGAGTGTTTGGCATCCACCAAATCTATGTCCTCCAACCAAAACGACCTGTGAACCACAGGCCTCCTTGTTGGAGGTACCGGAACAATGACGTGCGACGCAGTTTTTTTTCCAAGTTTAGTCAGGTTTAAAGATACTTAATTTTATTCTCTTTCTTAGCTTTAGGACGGAGAGGATGTGGTATTAGCATAAGATTTGTTATGGACTGTGGTTGGAGGATTAAATGTAGGTGTAAGGTTAGATGGAGCTGGGTATTTGGAACTGACGGTCAGCGTGTCACAAGGAGTCGGCGTCGAGACTGTTCGCATAACCGGCTTAAATTTCAAAGCCGACGCGTAGGATTCGTAAGGTTTAGGGGTCTCACGAGACTCTTTCATCCTCTTCCTAGCTTCGCCATATGAGATGTTATTATGGGTCCTGACCGCAAAGACTTCCTTCTCAAACTGGAACCGGGGACAGGCCCGGTCCGAGCTTGGGTGGTTGCCATCGCAGTTAACACACAACATCCTATTAATAACCCATACAATCCTCAGCGGTATGACCCTCCGCAGCACGCTTCCCTCCCCCATCTATAAGAAAGAGTGCAACACTTTAAGGGGAGGTCAAATTCCTGGCATTTAAAGCAACGTGAGAGATTCGAAATGCAGGGATGAACTTGACATTGCACGTAACCAATAGTGAGTCCGGTAGCCGAGCTTTACCGAAGGTGAGGTTAATTAGGGGAGTTCTACGCCGTTCACCATTGACGAATATGGTGATGAACCTTGCAGCGATAACGTCCTCGTTTGCTAGCTC
The DNA here is from genome assembly GCF_036320965.1 of Panulirus ornatus. Lineage (NCBI taxonomy): Eukaryota > Metazoa > Arthropoda > Malacostraca > Decapoda > Palinuridae > Panulirus > Panulirus ornatus. The sequence goes on from NC_092257.1 coordinate 7,350,758, forward strand.
CTTCACAAGGTCGTCCTCTGACATATCCCTGACATCAGAGCATGAATTCATGGAAATAGGTATCTAGACCACAACTTCATGAAAATGGAACATCATCAACTTAAGTAGTTCCGCCACCTATTTCGTCGACTTATGAGCAAATCACCACTAACTACTTTCCTGACCGTTTCCACATGCCCAGACCAACCATCAATGACCTTCCAGATTAGGAAGGGATTGAGGGAGGCAAGAGTCGTTGCTTCGGTCGCAAGGGCCAAAACAAAATCAGCGTTTCTACTTTTTATGGAGGGTCCGTCACCCCTCCCTCCTACGGGGGCAGTGAATGGCTTACCTGGGTTCATTCTGTACGAGCTTAACCCCAAAATCTGGCAAACCGCCCAGGTAGTGGAGAAAGAAGCTAACTACCCCCTCAAAAAAAGATTAGGCAAATGTTTTATGCAGAAAAAAGGTTTCTGGGCGGGGCCGGTCGCACAGAGGCCAGGCGGAGTTCTCCTGCGGACACCCGTCAATGAAAGATCGATTTTGCATAAAACAACCTTATAGAAAGACATTGATGAACAATAACTTTCAAAAACCTTCAAAACAAAGCTAGGGTAGCGACAACGCAGGGAGGAACAGCTACAACTTAGCTCTGAAAGAACGGCAACAGATCCGTACAGGTCAGTAGCTGGCACGTGACCGAGTTGGAACAGCTACGATTGCACATTGCCCTACTCAATGTCGCTGCGCATGTTGTTATGGCTACCGAGGCTAGGGAGCAGTGGTGGCTTGCCTGACTGGCGTCTCTCAGTACGTCTATCCTGATCCCAGCCCTGAACATAAGGAAAAACAGCACAGTATTACATTAAGTTTAAAAAAACACTTCCTCTGTAAACACTTCACCGAGTGAAAAACACCCCTATAAACACTGCTCTACAGTTAAAAAACGACGAACGTACAAGGCTACCAGAAGCAGCACTTCACATATATTTAATACTAATAAACATACGACACCAAATTCAAATATGTGGGAGTAATCCGAAGAACGCAGTGAAGGTTAAATAAAGATAGAAAGGCTGAAAGAAGAGAGTTGATCATGGCATTCTAAACGAAACCAAAATGGCATCCTAGCTACGAATTGTGTCATCCTTCCTACGTATTGATACGCGGAATTAAAGCTCAAGGAAGCCCACTTGTCAAAGAAAAATGCACAGATACATTGCCATAGTGCTAAGCAAAGTCTGACTTACCGAAAAGACGAGTAGACACTACGACAGCAGGCAACACAGACTTGAAATACAGAGCGTAAGAACACACCCGTCTGGGGAGACGAGACAAATAAGACTACAAATGGCGTCCGTGCTCAGAGAGAAACACATACAAAGAAGTGCAATCTAAAGACTTTGACACACTAATTTCTGTGATGCTTGCAGTAACGCGAAAGTACCAGAGAAAACGGGAAAATTATAGGTAATTGTAAGATATTCAATTCTGGCATAATTTCTGCTGGAAATAAAGTCCTTTGTTCTACTTTGTGTGGTATAGATTTTATGTTTTGCTTTAGCAATGGAAAAACTTAATATAAACTTGACATTTTGTTAAATAACAGAATTTTCTTCATGGTTCAAGAAACATATATATTTTCTTTTTTTTGCTGGTGCTGATATAAACTGTTAATTATGTATATAAGTCCTGAGCCTATCCTCGGTTTGTGCTGGTAATTCAATGTAATTTAAATTTCCCTAACACTCTTACATTTCACCTCATTCTTAAATATTGTGAAAAGAAAGGAAACGAATGATCGGGTGATATTTATTTGGTGCAATACAGTATTGATGAATATATATCAGAACATATTTATTTTTCACCTTATGGTAGACTGCATGCAGTAATACAAAATCCGATATCAAAGCATAACTGTCTTACAGGCATGCATATTGACATTCACAAGCAGTCATAAATCTGCTTAAGATACAAACACAGACAGCAATATATTACAGTCTTTAAAGAATTCAACAGTGTATTGTACATGGATTTGAAATAATAATCAAGTTCACAAATCAAGATAATTCTTTCAAAGTATAACAACCTGATATCCAGGAGTAATTCTATCTACATGGAAGTATATTTAGTCATACTCGTTGGAAATGAAAACACAGGCAGTAATATGCAGAGTCAGTTAATATTTCAGAAGCATTTTGTTTAAGCGAAATATAGGACTATGCACACAAAAACAAAGTCAAAGATGAAACGATAACACATGTAACTATTAGGATAAAGCACAAATTGAGGTAAATTAATCTTATACTGTCTGCCTCACAGTAAAGTGAATGAATAGTATGATTGCCAAATACAAAACCTGTTAATAACACCTGAAACGGTGCCAAAATTGATATCAAAACAACTCAAATAAGACTCACATGGTAATGAAAGAAGTATCAAGCAATTGCTAGTAAGCATAAGATTGTGAATTGTTAAGAACGCACAGAGATTGATATATCTTTCTTTTGTATCTGTAAAATGTTCAAGCTTCTGTAATTCTTTTCGATGCTATGTAATATCATCATTCTAATGAAAATTATTATGCTTCGTGCTGTTGGGAACACACTAATTTCATAAATATTGGCACAAAGTACCCCTCTTATAACCAGTTTCCATATTGTACCGAGATTTTTGCTTCTAATCCTTCATTTAACTTGTTTTTGCTTTTTTGGTACAGTAAGTCTACTAAAAATACCCATACATTCTCCTTTATATATATATATATATATATATATATATATATATATATATATATATATATATATATATATATATATATATATATATATATATTGGAAAGGATCACAATTTTGCGCGTGATCAAGATATTCCTATGAGTCCACGGGGAAAATGAAACACGAAAAGTTCCCAAGTGCACTTTCGTGTAATAATCACATCATCAGGGGAGACACAAGAGAGAAATATAACAGTCAGTTGATATACATCGAAGAGACGAAGCGTCCTAGCTTCGTCTCTTCGAGAGGGTGATTGAGAGGGTTAAGGCATGTACAGAGCATCAGATTGGGGAAGAGCAGTGTGGTTTCAGAAGTGGTAGAGGATGTGTGGATCAGGTGTTTGCTTTGAAGAATGTATGTGAGAAATACTTAGAAAAGCAAATGGATTTGTATGTAGCATTTATGGATCTGGAGAAGGCATATGATAGAGTTGATAGAGATGCTCTGTGGAAGGTATTAAGAATATATGGTGTGGAAGGCAAGTTGTTAGAAGCAGTGAAAAGTTTTTATCGAGATGTAAGGCATGTGTACGTGTAGGAAGAGAGGAAAGTGTTTGGTTCTCAGTGAATGTAGGTTTGCGGCAGGGGTGTGTGATGTCCCCATGGTTGTTTAATTTGTTTATGGATGGGGTTGTTAGGGAGGTGAATGCAAGAGTTTTGGAAAGAGGGGCAAGTATGAAGTCTGTTGGGGATGAGAGAGCTTGGGAAGTGAGTCAGTTGTTGTTCGCTGATGATACAGCGCTGGTGGCTGATTCATGTGAGAAACTGCAGAAGCTGGTGACTGAGTTTGGTAAAGTGTGTGAAAGAAGAAAGTTAAGAGTAAATGTGAATAAGAGCAAGGTAATTAGGTACAGTAGGGTTGAGGGTCAAGTTAACTGGGAGGTAAGTTTGAATGGAGAAAAACTGGAGGAAGTAAAGTGTTTTAGATATCTGGGAGTTGATCTGCCAGCGGATGGAACCATGGAAGCGGAAGTGTATCATAGGGTGGGGGAGGGGGCAAAAATCCTGGGAGTCTTGAAGAATGTGTGGAAGTCGAGAACATTATCTCGGAAAGCCAAAATGGGTATGTTTGAAGGAATAGTGGTTTCAACAATGTTGTATGGTTGCGAGGCGTGGGCTATGGATAGAGTTGTGCGCAGGAGGATGGATGTGCTGGAAATGAGATGTTTGAGGACAATTTGTGGTGTGAGGTGGTTTGATCGAGTAAGTAACGTAAGGGTAAGAGAGATGTGTGGAAATAAAAAGAGCGTGGTTGAGAGAGCAGAAGAGGGTGTTTTGAAATGGTTTGGGCACATGGAGAGAATGAGTGAGGAAAGATTGACCAAGAGGATATATGTGTCGGAGGTGGAGGGAACGAGAAGTGGGAGACCAAATTGGAGGTGGAAAGATGGAGTGAAAAAGATTTTGTGTGATCGGGGCCTGAACATGCAGGAGGGTGAGAGGGCAAGGAATAGAGTGAATTGGATCGATGTGGTATACCGGGGTTGACGTGCTGTCAGTGGATTGAATCAGGGCATGTGAAGCGTCTGGGGTAAACCATGGAAAGCTGTTTAGGTATGTATATTTGCGTGTGTGGACGTATGTATATACATGTGTATGCGGGTGGGTTGGGCCATTTCTTTCGTCTGTTTCCTTGCGCTACCTCGCAAACGCGGGAGACAGCGACAAAGCAAAAGAAAAAAATATATATATATAATATATATATATATATATATATATATATATATATATATATATATATATATATATATATATATACCCATAATTTTGTGCTAAAGACTTGTGGAATAGAACAATGTTTTTATATAAATATTTTTGTATATAAATACAACTATACAAAGAGTTATTATCCTCTGTGGATGAAAAAAGATCTTACTTATCTCCATACCATCAACTTCTACTATGGTTGACTAGTGACATTCATCCTCATTCATCATCCTTCAAAATGTACCTCAGACATTTCAGATGGGGAGGGTGTAATATCTATAAAGCTGCAGGTTGGAGAAGGCTGAAAGAGGTTAATTCAAACCACTGAACCAAGTACTGCTGTAGTACGGTTAAGTATCAGAGCAGCAAGGTGTATAGGCTACAATTATGCCACACAATATTCCCATTATATTATCTTCTCATGGATGCTCCTATCACTATGGATTTGTCCTTCTCGTTAGCAGGATATTGATACATTCCATCATTCGGCAGCAGTAAAGCTGGCCGATACACAAGTCATTAATTCTTTCTCTTTGAAGCCCCTTTGGCGGCGCCAAAGGCCATTAGAGTGGCGTGGCGGCATCCAGAATAAAATTACCATGTGGTGCTAAACATTTGTACTTATATATTGATTAAGGAGAAATAAAATAAAATGTATTAAATGAATTCTTTGGCCAAACAACTTAGCAATTAAGAACAAATATTAAATGATTCATCTATCTAATGTGTTAAGGTAAGAAATGTTCACCCACATATTCTCCAGCCCATGTTATATTGTGTTCATATGGTATTTATCAGTGTCTCATAACAATATCAATTCTTTCCATATTGTTGCATCTCCGTTTTCTCTTCTTTGCAGCACCCAGCATTCCCTAATCCCATATGACCCTTGTAATAAAAAAAAAAATATTTCAGTCTATAAAAGAACATTGTGTAAAATCTATTGATATCGTGTAGATCTCTTTTATATATGCAAATGCCACAAATATTGAGCAAAAGAACAAAGGAATAATATTGCTGACATAGAAAATAAATGTACACAATGTGGATGTTTTGTCATATACGGTATACATATGCATATAAATAAAATCTAACAAAAGCGATTAAATACTATACCTTTATTTGTCTTTGAAAATATAATATACATAATGTCCTATAATCATTATATATGTATGACTGAAAATAAACTAAAGAAAATCGACAGAAAAATCACCTCAAACGCATCTGGAAATCTCACGTCCAGTCAGGATGCCAATAGCACTATAAGGCGAGTTGTTGTGCTGCCTTCCTTCCCGCGCTCTTCTCTTATTGGCTGAGCTCCTTTATACCCTGAGGTAGCCAAATCACCTTTCGACCGAAGATGCTATCGTGACAAGAGGTTTTGTTCAATCACATATCAAATATTATGAATAAGGCTGAAATATAATTGATAATAGTAACAGGTTCAATTATATTAAAAGATTAAACAATCAATTTTGAACTACTCAAGAAATTTGATTTACAAGACAGCAAAATGAGTAACGTGTGCTTGAAGTGAATAGTGTAATATATAAACGTTTCAACAATACTACAGAGTAACGGTGCCAGTTGTAGCATATCATTGTGATCTTCATAAGTTTGACAATACAATAGACAATGGGGTGTTCATTAGACGCCGTAGGAACGTGAGTTTGGAAGGATTTGTGTCTAATTCAAGGTGGATATCGTATGGTAGGTGTGTAATAAATAGCTAGTCTAAATGACTACCAAAAATGATATGGGGTGTTGGAACTGAATATACAGAGTTGGATGATGAATATAGGCGACCTTCACGAAATAAGACACATGACGGTGAAGATATCGTAAAGATGCTTTGGTAAACTGATTAAAAAGATAGTTTTAGGGAAGACCTACGAGCAGAGGGCTGGCAGGAGTTGGGTGAGTTCTTCTTGCAGGAGCTGAAAGGTGCCCCACCCCATTGATTCGAAGATTTTTTTCTCTGTAAAATAGCTTATGAAGGAGAGAAATAAGAGCTTAGGTGTTGTGAGGTAAGGTTTTATTGCACTGTCAAATGCAGGCCTATACATCACATTGATCCAGTGTAGTATTATACGGTGCTACAACGGAATACCAGTTTGGAGGGCAACATCTATGACCGGTCTCCCTTTCCTTTCCCATGAGGGAGAACGTCCTCTCAGTAAGGAGGGTTCGCTTCGTTATTATCCTTAATATTACACACACACACACACACACACACACACACCAGAGCTCATTAGATAACCCTGTACCACATCACTTGCCCTACTCAGGGTTCGATGCTGGGACGCAAACATGACAGTGGTACTTCAGTGGTTCTTCAGTAACATCAGACTTTACAAGGGACTTTTATCTCCCCCACAGGAGTGTCTTGCTCTCCAGGAGTTACAACACACTATAGTTACATATAAAATCTACCCAAGTGCTCTAATCCACTTAAGACACACAGTACAAATATCAAATGTTGGCGTGGGTTCTGACACTCATAACCACGGCAGAATGTCAGAGTTTGAATTTTCAAAGTAAGAATGACGTAAGATTGTCAACAAGCAGGAGTAGCCAATCAAGAGCGGAGTAGAGGGGAAGTGGGCGGAGTGTCCAGCGGCGGCGTCGTCTTGCTCCGCCCCGTCGTTGTGGCCGTTCTGGAGGGCTGCGTGTTTCTCGCCTGAAAAGACACAAGGAATTATTACCTCAGTCGCCCAGTTAATACCACAGCGGCTCAGTAAGGCATACAAATCGTACTTAATTTTTTGTGGCCATTGTAATTCCGGCGACAATGATACACACGTCTTTGTTGGCAAAATATCACAATGGCGCGCTGAACTTTGAGTGTACACATAGTAGAAAAAAATATAAAGTATTTTACCGCTTTTTGTGTGAAATAATAAACACCACAGACGAATCATTCTGAGAGATGCCCATTAATCTGTCTTCACACTACTTTCATGATTTCTTATATTGTATCGATTGTTTCCTATCATTTGCCATAATACATATATTGATCTTATATTTCGATAACAGTAACACTGTTGTAGGGCTTCTATAGCTATTAGGAAATCTGTCATCCATTTGCACTGACCATCCCTACCAAGACAACAAACACCGGCATTCATTGGACCCGTGTGGGGAGATACTTATTTGACCGAGTGTACATTTTGACAAAAATACCACAGCTATGGGGGTTTAGTCACGGTAACTCTGATCTAAGCTAATCCCTGCGCTCAGTGCTTCCTCGCAGACTCTATTGACAAACTGACAACTAACTGTGGCACAGACTCAAACAAGAATGCATTGCATAGTCTTTAAAATCTATTGTATTATATTTTTCTTTTACCTAGAGATCATCGGGTATACATTTAAGTTTCCCAAACGCCGCCCAGTCCTTAAAAATCTATGGTATATTCTTTAAAGCAAAACATACCACGTACATGATAGGTTTCCTTGTGAAGATTCTTGCATATGACTCTCGAATGGTCAACTGACCACAGAAAAAGCTATACACTCGTGCGTATAGTGCGTAGGACGGGTTAAGTCAGTATGGCGGTGGTTACTGGCTTATGAGGATTCATAGGACGAAATGCAATCAGTGCTTTTGAGTCAGTATTTTTTTTTCTTTTCTACTTTGCTGAGAGAACTGGCTTTCAAAGGCCGATGGTCAAGCCAGACAGACGCCTTCCTATCGGCGTCTACCATACCGTGCCATGGTCCTGCAGCCTGTAGTCAAACATGGTTAGAAAGTTCATTATGCCCACAACGGTTAGAACCTTGAACACGACGGTACAACCCTTGAGCACGACGGTACTAGAGTTGCTCAAGTTCATATATATATATATATATATATATGGGGGGGGGGGGGGTTGGGCCATTTCTTTCGTCTGTTTCCTTGCGCTACCTCGCAAACGCGGGAGACAGCGACAAAGTATAAAAAAAAAAAAAAAAATATATATATATATATATATATATATATATATATATATATATTTCTTCTTTTTTTCTTTTTTGCTTTGTCGCTGTCTCCCGCGTTTGCGAGGTAGCGCTAGGAAACAGACGAAAGAAATGGCCTAACCCACCCCCATACATATGTATATACATACGTCCACACACGCAAATATACATACCTACACAGCTTTCCATGGTTTACCCAGACTCTTCACATGCCCTGATTCAATCCACTGACAGCACGTCAACCCCGGTATACCACATCGATCCAATTCACTCTATTCCTTGCCCTCCTTTCACCCTCCTGCATGTTCAGGCCCCGATCACACAAAAAATCTTTTTCACTCCATCTTTCCACCTCCAATTTGGTCTCCCACTTCTCCTCGTTCCCTCCACCTCCGACACATATATCCTCTTGGTCAATCTTTCCTCACTCATTCTCTCCATGTGCCTAAACCATTTCAAAACACCCTCTTCTGCTCTCTCAACCACGCTCTTTTTATTTCCACACATCTCTCTCACCCTTACGTTACTCACTCGATCAAACCACCTCACACCACACATTGTCCTCAAACATCTCATTTCCAGCACATCCACCCTCCTGCGCACAACTCTATCCATAGCCCACGCCTCGCAACCATACAACATTGTTGGAACCACTATTCCTTCAAACATACCCATTTTTGCTTTCCGAGATAATGTTCTCGACTTCCACACATTCTTCAAGGCTCCCAGAATTTTCGCCCCCTCCCCCACCCTATGATCCATTTCCGCTTCCATGGTTCCATCCGCTGCCAGATCAACTCCCAGATATCTAAGACACTTTACTTCCTCCAGTTTTTCTCCATTCAAACTTACCTCCCAATTGACTTGACCCTCAACCCTACTGTACCTAATAACCATGCTCTTATTCACATTTACTCTTAACTTTCATCTTTCACACACTTTACTAAACTCAGTCACCAGCTTCTGCAGTTTCTCACATGAATCAGCCACCAGCGCTGTATCATCAGCGAACAACTGACTCACTTCCCAAGCTCTCTCATCCCCAACAGACTTCATACTTGCCCCTCTTTCCAAAACTCTTGCATTCACCTCCCTAACAACCCCATCCATAAACAAATCAAACAACCATGGAGACATCACACACCCCTGCCGCAAACCTACATTCACTGAGAACCAATCACTTTCCTCTCTTCCTACACGTACACATGCCTTACATCCTCGATAAAAACTTTTCACTGCTTCTAACAACTTTCCTCCCACACCATATATTCTTAATACCTTCCACAGAGCATCTCTATCAACTCTATCATATGCCTTCTCCAGATCCATAAATGCTACATACAAATCCATTTGCTTTTCTAAGCATTTCTCACATACATTCTTCAAAGCAAACACCTGATCCACACATCCTCTACCACTTCTGAAACCACACTGCTCTTCCCCAATCTGATGCTCTGTACATGCCTTCACCCTCTAAATCAATACCCTCCCATATAATTTACCATATATATATATATATATATATATATATATATATATATATATATATATATATATATATATATATATATATATATATATATAAATATATATATATATATATATATATATATATATATATATATATATATATATATATATATATATATATATATATATATATATATATATATATACATATATATATATATATATATTCTTTTTTTTTTCCCAAAAGAAGGAACAGAGGGGGCCAGGTGAGGATGGATATTCTTAAAAAGGCCCAGTCCTCTGTTCTTAACGCTACCTCGCTATCGCGGGAAATGGCGAATACTATAAAAAAAGAAACATATATATATATATATATATATATATATATATATATATATATATATATATATATATATATATATATATATATATATATATTATCCTTGGGAATAGGGGAGAAAGAATACTTGCCACGTATTCCCTGCGTGTCGTAGAAGGCGACTAAAAGGGAAGGGAGCGGGGGGGCTGGAAATCCTTCCCTCTCATTTTTTTTTTCTCCAAAAGAAGGAACAAAGAAGTGGGCCAGGTGAGGATATTCCCTCAAAGGCCCAGTCCTCTGTTCTTAACGCTACCTCGCTAATGAGAGAAATGGCGAATAGTATAAAAAAGAAAAATATATATATATATATATATATATATATATATATATATATATATATATATATATATATATATATTTTTATTATTATTATACTTTGTCGCTGTCTCCCGCGTTTGCGAGGTAGCGCAAGGAAACAGACGAAAGAAATGGCCCACCCCCCCCATACACATGTATATACATACGTCCACACACGGAAATATACATACCTACACAGCTTTCCATGGTTTACCCCAGACGCTTCACATGCCTTGCTTCAATCCACTGACAGCACGTCAACCCCGGTATACCACATCGCTCCAATTCACTCTATTCCTTGCCCTCCTTTCACCCTCCTGCATGTCCAGGCCCCGATCACACAAAATCTTTTTCACTCCATCTTTCCACCTCCAATTTGGTCTCCCTCTTCTCCTCGTTCCCTCCACCTCCGACACATATATCCTCTTGGTCAATCTTTCCTCACTCATTCTCTTCATGTGCCCAAACCACTTCAAAACACCCTCTTCTGCTCTCTCAATCACGCTCTTTTTATTTCCACACATCTCTCTTACCCTTACGTTACTCACTCGATCAAACCACCTCACACCAAACATTGTCCTCAAACATCTCATTTCCAGCACATCCATCCTCCTGCGCACAACTCTATCCATAGCCCATGCCTCGCAACCATACAACATTGTTGGAACCACTATTCCTTCAAACATACCCATTTTTGCTTTCCGAGATAATGTTCTCGACTTCCACACATTCTTCAAGGCCCCCAGGATTTTCGCCACCTCCCCCACCCTATGATCCACTTCCGCTTCCATGGTTCCATCCGCTGCCAGATCAACTCCCAGATATCTAAAACACTTCACTTCCTCCAGTTTTTCTCCATTCAAACTCACCTCCCAATTGACTTGACCCTCAACCCTACTGTACCTAATAACCTTGCTCTTATTCACATTTACTCTTAACTTTCTTCTTCCACACACTTTTCCAAACTCAGTCACCAGCTTCTGCAGTTTCTCACATGAATCAGCCACCAGCGCTGTATCATCAGCGAACAACAACTGACTAACTTCCCAAGCTCTCTCATCCCCAACAGACTTCATACTTGCCCCTCTTTCGAAAACTCTTGCATTTACCTCCCTAACAACCCCATCCATAAACAAATTAAACAACCATGGAGACATCACACACCCCTGCCGCAAACCTACATTCACTGAGAACCAATCACTTTCCTCTCTTCCTACACGTACACATGCCTTACATCCTCGATAAAACTTTTCACTGCTTCTAACAACTTGCCTCCCACACCATATATTCTTAGTACCTTCCACAGAGCATGTCTATCAACTCTATCATATGCCTTTTCCAGATCCATAAATGCTACATACAAATCCACTTGCTTTTCTAAGTATCTCTCACATACATTCTTCAAAGCAAACACCTGATCCACACATCCTCTACCACTTCTGAAACCACACTGGTCTTCCCCAGTCTGATGCTCTGTACATGCCTTCACCCTCTCAATCAATACCCTCCCATATAATTTACCAGGAATACTCAACAAACTTATACCTCTGTAATTTGAGCACTCACTCTTATCCCCTTTGCCTTTGTACAATGGCACTATGCACGCATTCGCCAATCCTCAGGCACCTCACCATGAATCATATATACATTAAATAACCTTACCAACCACTCAACAATACAGTCACCCCCTTTTTTAATAAATGAATATATATATATATATATATATATATATATATATATATATATATATATATATATATATAGGCCGGTCCGTCAGCACACATGGATGTAAACAAAGACTCTCCGCGCGAGTATAGACACCAATGTCCATGGAACGGGAGGGTTAATGCTCAGTCATTATGTGTGCCAATATTCTACATCGGACGGTAAACAATGCAAGGAACGGTCCGCTGGACATTAGCAAATGGCTCGCACGTTTCCCAATCCATGAAGTGCTTTCAATAATCTTTCAAAAAGCTGAAAGCTTATGCATTTTACATATCGGGGAGCCATTTTTTTTTTCATCATTATCAGAACAATTTCAAACTCGACGGATGAACAATGAATCATGTACTCGTGATTTTTCACAATTACTTTTTGAATTGTATATTGAGTTTACGCATGAAAAGTTTATATGGATATATATCCACATAGTTAACAGTACACATTGACGTTCAACGAATTAAGGGCAACTCTAGACTAAGGGAAATGATTGACACAGTTAAGGGTAATGTTCGACACATTTAGTGGTAAAGATCGACACACATAAGTGGCATGCTCGACAGAGTGATAATGATCAACAGTTCTAGGTAATGTTCGACACAGATAGAGGTAACGATCGGCACACTTAAGGGTAATGTTCGACACAGTTTAGGGGTTATGGTCGACACAGTCAGGGTTGATGCTCGACACAAGGGTAATGATCGACACAGTTAAAGGTTATGTTCGACACAGTTAGGGGTAATAATCGACACAGTTAAGGGTAATTCGAAAGATAGAAAGTACTCATCGACATAGTTAAGGGTAATCATCGACATAGTTCAAGGTAATCTTCGACGCAGCGTATTCGACACTTAATACTAATAATCGACACATTTAAGACATTGCTGCAATAAACCTAAGATCAACATTTAAAGATGTAATCGCTTTCTTTTTTATGAACCCATTCCAGTCTTGAATGCTAGAGCCAAGAACTAATGCTACTAATTCTTTATATTACTTGGCCACTGAAATCGTCCTTCTTCTCTTGTGTTAGGATGAAGGAGTTTCATCCTAAGAGTATCGAAAAAAATGCGCTTGAAGAAGCCTCTGGTGGCATTTGAGAGCCTTTGCCTTCGTTTCGGTCAAATTCTTGTAAATCATAAGGGAGTCTTAGCGTGGGTATATCGTTTGCACGGGACAAAATGCGCATGCAATCCAGACATTTGTCATGCAAGAATAATAGGATGATTCACAGGTTCTCTTCATGTCATGGGAATTACAAATGGCGTTCGCTTTCCCTTCAGTCCATCGGCGTGAGCTTTCCACTCATGATGTACACACACTAGGTTAACGGCTAGGCTATAGGCTCCATGGTTTAATGGTTAGCCTCGTCAGCTTCCCAGCACAAATAGTTCGAATCCTGCTGTCGGAGGGCATTATTTGTTATACTAAAGTGCGCGCGCAGTGCTCTGCATTCGTGCGCAGGTATATATATCATTCTTCACTTGTCCAGTTGCTTCACATCTCTGCTTTTACAGCAGTACATTGCCCACAAGTGCAACCAAAAGAATGGTGTGCATTTATAAATATTCCCACCACATCTAATTAACAAATCTGAAACAAAATAGAAGATATATTACTACATCATGCATAGGACAAAGGATGGTTAAATGATGATTCACACTGTTTGGCTTTCTAAATGTCACTTTTGGTCACCCAAAAAAGGTCTCCGTGTGGCAACGAAACACGAATGAGTCTATCATCTGACTCGGCATGGTAGAGTATAAACATACGTCCTGTATACAGTTGCATAAGTTTGATGAAAGGATTTACAGACTTTCCCGCGATGACTAACACCTCACAGACCCCGGGTGACGTATGAAGTGTGGTGAACACAACGGGCCATTAGTGGGCCATTCATCGATTCTTCCCAGCGAAGTGGAAAATCTGGGAAACAAACCGGTCTCCATATCTTCAAGACAATCGCTTCAACTGACAGAAGTTTAGGAAGAATCACTTGTCTTTTTCTCTTGATCGAGATGAAACATAGGAGACGCAAACGACTGGTCTTTAGTTGGTCGTTCTCTTTTTGGGGGCGCAGAGAGAGAGACCCATAGGACAGCAGAGCTACACAAGACCAGCATGTGCCAAAGGGTTCGCCTCAGAGATCAGATATCATTCCTGGAACTGCAAGCATTGAGGGTCAACACCTCGTGGAATATAAACATCGATACTGCTCCAACCACAACACTTGGACTGATGAAATACTTCGTCAACGAGCCACACTCAAGGAAGGGGTATCTGTGTGGCTCCTCAAGATCACGCAACTCTTGCACGATCCAGTGTCTGAGAACGCACCGGACGACCATGAAATGGATGTTTGGTTTTATCTTAGGTTGTCGTTTGCAACTTTAGTGAGAACCAAAGAGCCTAATGATTAAAAGGCACGAGCTGAAGACACTGCCAGAAGATATATGAATTTCTGGTCATAACATGAGTCCAAGAACAAAACTCTTGAGAACTCCCATCTCGAATTCTTGCCGGTAAAAACGAGAGCGACATTCAGCGAGAAGGAAGATACAACAGTTTACCCTGGAAATTTTGAAAAAGAAAATGAAATTCAGAGGAAATGGGAAACTCAATTGATGGCAAACTATTCTTATAGTCTCAAGGTGGCGCGTTCTATAGGTCATAAGAGCAAATCATATCTAAAAAAGGAAGTTTCTTTCACTTTAGCCAATCATAGAATGACAAAATGTATCCTAGACATGTGCAAGTCTGTTTAGGTTGATACATTGTATTCAACTGTATCCCAGTCGAGAAATGCGAGATCTTCATGTTGCAACGATCACCCTGTCAAAATGACTATTATCTTGTATCATTATCATTAACGACTGCGCGTAATATCCGAGTGGTGCGAAATGAGAAGGATTACAAAGTGGTAAATAGCATGTCTTGCTGAGCTACAATCATCTATTCTTTTACCAAAACAACATCGTAAAATGTTTAATGTTGAAGACAAAGTTCAAGCGTAATCATCATCACGGTTGAGGATAGGCTAGTCAGCGACAGAGTCGACGGTACTTATCGACGTCCGCACAAGGGAGGGCAATCGTAGACAGTTAAAGTACCGATGTCGACAGTCTAGGTTAATCATCGACAGTTAAGGGTAATCATCCACAATTAAGGGTAATCATTGACACAGTTAATGTACTCATCGACAGTTTAGGTAATCATCGACATTTAAGGGTAATCATCGCCACAGTTAAGGTACCATCGACAATTTAGGGTAATCATCGACAGTTTAGGTTAATCATCGTCACAGTTAAGGGTAATCACTGACACAGTTAAGGTACTCATCCACAGTTTAGGTTAATCATCACCACAGTTAAGGACAATCGCTGAGACAGTTAAGGGTAATCACTGACACAGGTAAGGTACCCATCCACTGTTTAGGGTAACCATCGTGACAGTTAAGGGTAATCACTACCACAGTTAAGGGGAAGGCACACGTGGATGACCATAGCCGCTGTGTGGGCCACCAAGACGACGATGGTTCCGGGGGGGGGGGGGGGGGGGGGTGTGTCTTGCTCCAGTGGCCGCTTTCCTCCAGCACGACACACTGGCACACCAGCGATCGGCTATGGCCATCAAGGGCCCCGGGGAACATCAAGGGTCCTGGCCAACTTTATGGACACCCAGGGCCAACCAGCAGCACCTAGGACACCGAGGTCTGGCCAGGGACATCTCAACCACCTGGAGTTCCAGGAGTAGCACAGGAGAACAGCGGACTTAATGTGAACACTGTGAACAATCATTTGAACAGCTTATCTCTTCATCATCCCGGTAGACAATGCGACACGAAGTCTATTGAGTCATACTGCTGAACAAGGTGTTGGGTGTTGGGCAGCCGGCTGACCAGTCTGTTCAGCAATCTGCTGAACAGTTAGTTAGCACTGAACAGTTAAGTTTGTCAATCTGCTGCACAATATTAAAACAGTCTACTATACAGTTTGCGAAACTGTCTTCTTAGTGAACTCATTGACAGTCTGCAGACATTCGTTCATTTCGTTCACTTAATGACACTTCCCATAGGTACGTTGGACAATCTGCTGAACATTCTGTCTGACAGTAACTGGATACCAAAAAAGGAAATAATCTGATAGACAGTGAAAAGACAACCTCCTCACAAGTCACAGTGTAAGCTTGGTGACCATTCTGTTGCTTAATTCACTGAAAAAAATATATATACATGTTAAATAATTGCAATGAACAATCTCCTGAATATTCTGGACAGTCTGTTAAATAAAAGAAGGCACAGCCTGTTCGTCAGAGTGTTTGGCATTCTCTTGAACAATCCAGTGAACATTCTGTCGTCACTTAATACAAAAGGGCAGTCATTTGGCTAAACCAGTCATCACTTAGTCCAACCATCTACCGAACACTCTGACAGGACACTGCTCTAGCCGGTTGTTCATCCTGCCCTGCAGTCTGGATGGACGACTGAACACCTGAACTGTGCCCGTAGCACAGTCCACCCAAGAATAATCAACTGAACACTTACTTGTACGCTTAGTACAGCAATCCAGTGGGCACCGAAGATGTGCGAGTCTACGAAAGAGCCAGCCGAACAGTCGATCGAACACCCTACAAAACATACTACATATTCAGATGGAACGGCAGGAGAACACACCGCTTTAAGTCCATTTTAGCCTCATGGAATATTCAAGCGTGTCGAGTCATACGTTTGAACTGTGCACTGAATGAACACTATCATCACCAGTTTGGGAAACAGACAACTGAGGGGCAGTGTTGAGGAACAAGGGCTGTGTCGAACAGTCTGTTACAACAGTTCAATGCACAGTTTACCGATCTTTTTTTTTTTTTTTTTGCAGAACAGTCTGAAGAACAGTGTTGTGAAAGAAGAGCTACAAAAGAACGAATTATTGACTTCATTGTCAAATATGCCTCGAGCAGCGTACCAGAAGGTAGACAACTCATTACACAGTTTTCTCAGCAGAACTTTCATTAGCATCCTTCTCATCATTCCCCTGTATGGTCCACCCGGCATTCTCTGCTCCCACGGATGTACTCAACTCTTCTTTACACAGTGACCTAAACAGTTCCCTGAATCACGTAAATCATCCATGCATCAGTCTCCGTTGCCATTCTAAGTGTGATGGATCGAGTGGATAAATCCACCTCCGTTCGTCTCCCTTTCTCTCTCTCAGTCCACCATCCCTCACAAACAAACCCTTGATGTCCACAGTGAGGGACATGGGTCATCATGACCCAAGGGATTGCTCCCAAGACCTCTCTCCTTCGAGGGTTTCGTCTCGTACAAACCCACACACACAACCAGAGTGCGTGGTAGGGTGAAGATAAAGGAAAGCATCACACCTGCCCAGCGGGGAGGGCGTCCTCCAGCTTGCCAATCACAGACGCTCAAACGCTATTGTTACGTCGTCTTTATCATCAAAGCTGTCTGTAAAGGTGAGGGGTCAGGCTGTGAGGACACAGGCCGGTGATCTAGGCCTCCCCGTCCATGACTTATTCCACGGGAACCTGAAGACAACAGACACACGCATCTGATGCTGTTGGAGACAAGTTTACCAGCAAGGGTTCCACGAGCACTCAGGAAAAGTGACATATTTTCGTGAAGGTGTTCGTGTCTGGCTATTGTAAAGGTGGAGCTGCAGGAGAAAAGGAGGAGGAGAGTCGTGTGCATGATTAACATCTTGGTGGATACATGATTTATAACACTGACATTAACCATGAAGTAATTAGCTTGATGAGTGGAAGGTAAGGGATGAGCACATCATAATGTTCGTTATTCAGTTATATACTGATTAGTTATTTCTCAGTTATGTTTAATGTCCTCTTTGTTATGATAGTGTAAAATGTGCAACGTATTTTTCCGGTCTCGCCACTGTAAAACACTCTCCATCGAAGCCACGTAAACATAGATAGTAATAACAACAACAGGAACCAAAATGGCCTCCTCAGCACACACATACACACACACACACACACACACACACACATACCTTCTACGACATGCAGCGTGAGGTTGGCCGGTCTTGCAAGGTGAGGCTCGCAAGTGTAGGTGCCCGCGTCCTCCCACGTCACGTTGGAGATGACGAGCGAACTGCCGTGGTGCTGGTTAAGGACCCGGAGGGGCCGCCGAGGGGAGTAGTTGATCATGGTGTTGTTGTGGAACCAGAAGATGTAAGCTGGGTTCTCGGTGGCCAGCTGGACGGTGCAGTGGAGACGGAGTCGACCCCCAGTGTGCACGTGCACGTCCGGTCCTCCCCCCAGCACGGCACGCGCCTCTGCAATCACCTCGTTAGCTATGACTAATGGCCGATAACTACTACCCAGGCTGCAACACCTGCTTCTTAACTACAAGGGACTCTCTATGATCTGTGGTTATCGTATATGTCACCACCAAAAGGTAGTTTGATCAGTGCTTTTGTGAGCGACATGATAATTATTATGGGTAACAGTGCTGTAGTTAATTATCTTAATTACCTTAGCGATAGATAATGATTACTTCAGTGAATAAAGAATAACTGAAATAGGAACAATTATTTGAGCTAAAGTAACGCAGACCCCCACCCCCTCTCCCCAGGTAGGAAATGTGAACCTGGTCACGGACCGTCAGGTAACTAACGTGACCCAAGTCATGGCCTACCTGGTAACTCATGTGACCTGGCCCATATAACGTGACCCAAGTCATGGCCTACCTGGTAACTCATGTAACCTGGCCCATATAACGTGACCCAAGTCATGGTCTACCTGGTAACTCATGTGACCTGGCCCATATAACGTGACCCAAGTCATGGTCTACCTGGTAACTCATGTGACCTGGCCCATATAACGTGACCCAAATCATGGTCTACCTGGTAACTCATGTGACCTGGCCCGTATAACGTGACCCGGGTCATGGTCTACCTGGTAACTCATGTGACCTGGCCCATATAACGTGACCCAGGTCATGGTCTACCTGGTAACTCATGTGACCTGGCCCATATAACGTGACCCGGGTCATGGTCTACCTGGTAACTCATGTGACCTGGCCCATATAACGTGACCCAAATCATGGTCTACCTGGTAACTCATGTGACCTGGCCCATATAACGTGACCCAAGTCATGGTCTACCTGGTAACTCATGTGACCTGGCCCATATAACGTGACCTAGGTCATGGTCTACCTGGTAACTCATGTGTATCACTCACATTTACATCACCTGTACCACTTGAGGAACCTGGTGTTAGTGACACATGTCTGTAAGTTAAAGAGTGACGGCTGCCAGAAGTACGTCGTCGTCTACAGAGAGTGACGGCTGCCAGAAGTACGTCGTCGTCTGCTGAGACAGTGACGGCTGCCAGACGTACGTCGTCGCCTGCAGAGACAGTGACGGCTGCCAGAAGTACGTCGTCGTCTACAGAGAGTGACGGCTGCCAGAAGTACGTCGTCGTCTGCTGAGACAGTGACGGCTGCCAGACATACGTCGTCGCCTGCAGAGACAGTGACGGCTGCCAGACGTACGTCGTCGTCTACAGAGACACTGACGGCTGCCAGACGCACGTCGTCGTCTGCAGAAACAGTGACGGCTGCCAGACGCACGTCGTCGTCTGCAGAGACAGTGACGGCTGCCAGACGTACGTCGTCGACTGCAGAGACAGTGACGGCTGCCAGATGTACGTCGTCGTCTACAGAGTGACGGCTGCCAGACGTACGTCGTCGTCTGCTGAGACAGTGACAGCTGCCAGACGTACATCGTCGTCTTCAGAGACAGTGACGGCTGCCAGACGTACGTCGTCGTCTGCAGAGACAGTGACTGCTGCCAGACGTACATCGTAGTCTGCAAAGACAGTGACGGCTGCCAGACGTACGCCGTCGTCTGCAGAGACAGTGACGGCTGCCAGACGCACGCCGTCGTCTGCAGAGACAATGACGGCTGCCAGAAGAACGTCGTCGTCTGCTGAGACAGTGACAGCTGCCAGACGTACGTCGTCGTCTGCAGAGACAGTGACGGCTGCCAGACGTACGTCGTCGTCTACAGAGACAGTGACGGCTGCCAGACGCACGTCGTCGTCTGTAGTGATAGTGACGGCTGCCAGACATACGTCGTCGTCTGCCGAGACAGTGACGGCTGCCAGACGTACGTCGTCGACTGCAGAGACAGTGACGGCTGCCAGATGTACGTCGTCGTCTACAGAGTGACGGCTGCCAGACGTACGTCGTCTTCTGCAGAGACAGTGACGGCTGCCAGACGTACATCGTCGTCTGCAGAGACAGTAACGGCTGCCAGACGTACGTCGTCGACTGCAGAGACAGTGACTGCTGCCAGACGCACATTGTCGTCTGCAGAGACAGTGACGGCTGCCAGACATTCGTCGTCGTTTGCAGAGGCAGTGACGGCTGCCAGACGTACATCGTCGTCTGCAGAGACAGTGACGGCTGTCAGACGTACGTCGTCGACTGCAGAGACAGTGACTGCTGCCAGACGCACATCGTCGTCTGCAGAGACAGTGACGGCTGCCAGACGTTCGTCGTCGTTTGCAGAGGCAGTGACGGCTGCAAGACGTACAGCGTCGTCTGCAGAGACAGTGATGGCTGCCAGACGTACGTCGTCGTCTACAGAGAGTGACGGCTGCCAGACGAACGTCGTCGTTTGCGGAGACAGTGACGGCTGCCAGACGTACGTCATCGTCTGCAGAGAGTGACGGCTGCCAGACGTATGTTGTCGTTTGCAGAGACAGTGACGGCTGCCAGGCGTACGTAGTCGTCTTCAGAAACAGTGACGGTTGCCAGATGTACGTCGTCGTCTACAGAGCTACTGGAGAGGGTGGTTTACTCCTTGTGCTTTTTCAACTATGGATTGATTGATTTCCCTTATAAAGGATAAATATAACTGGAAAGTCCTACAAATATCTGCTCTCAAGTGCAAAAATAGGAAAAAATGTAACCATTTTGAAATCTTACCAAGTCGTGTGAATAAATCTTGCCCAAGACCATGTTTGCAGTAATGTATCAGGACGATACGTCAATCTGACTTGATTTCCAACTTTTCATAAATCTTTCGTTATCGTCACTGTTTACCACATCTCTATTAATCTCATTTATCAATAATTCAGGAGAGTTTTATAACTAAGTTTCATTTTTTTCGATAAAAAGATGATGATAAAGCGTCATGCTGATATGAAAGATATTTCTGCTCGTAGAGGTCCCCTTCTGAGCGTGCCTGCCCTCAGACGACGAACACACACACACACACACACACACACGCGCGAGCGCATTTCCAGGAATTTGAATCACGCTTGGGAAGATGGCTCGCCAGCGTCCAGGCTGCTCGTCAAATATTTTCGATTGCTCGTCCTTCCCTGAAGGTCAAAGGGTTGAGCTCCCGGCTGAGGGATCAGGAAAGGTCAGTTGTTCGGACTCTTTGAACACTACACTTTTCTCCCTAGCAGATCAAAACCCATCTTCCAATTTTCATCTTTTATTTATGGCTCAATCGGTTTATCCTATACACATTAAGTTGTTATAACGATCGAGCCTCCTACAATCCTTATATATGCAATTGAGTGGGAGAAGTATAAAAGAAAGAGACAGGAGGTCAAGAGAAAGGTGCAAGAGGTGAAAAAAAGGGCAAATGAGAGTTGGGGTGAGAGACTATCAGTAAATTTTAGGGAGAATAAAAAGATGTTCTGGAAGGAGGTAAATAGGGTGCGTAAGACAAGGGAGCAAATGGGAACTTCAGTGAAGGGCGTAAATGGGGAGGTGATAACAAGTAGCGGTGATGTGAGAAGGAGATGGAATGAGTATTTTGAAGGTTTGTTGAATGTGTCTGATGACAGAGTGGCAGATATAGGGTGTTTTGGTCGAGGTGGTGTGCAAAGTGAGAGGGTTAGGGAAAATGATTTGGTAAACAGAGAAGAGGTAGTAAAAGCTTTGCGGAAGATGAAAGCCGGCAAGGCAGCAGGTTTGGATGGTATTGCAGTGGAATTTATTAAAAAGGGGGGTGACTGTATTGTTGACTGGTTGGTAAGGTTATTTAATGTATGTATGACTCATGGTGAGGTGCCTGAGGATTGGCGGAATGCGTGCATAGTGCCATTGTACAAAGGCAAAGGGGATAAGAGTGAGTGCTCAAATTACAGAGGTATAAGTTTGTTGAGTATTCCTGGTAAATTATATGGGAGGGTATTGATTGAGAGGGTGAAGGCATGTACAGAGCATCAGATTGGGGAAGAGCAGTGCGGTTTCAGAAGTGGTAGAGGATGTGTGGATCAGGTGTTTGCTTTGAAGAATGTATGTGAGAAATACTTAGAAAAGCAAATGGATTTGTATGTAGCATTTATGGATCTGGAGAAGGCATATGATAGAGTTGATAGAGATGCTCTGTGGAAGGTATTAAGAATATATGGTGTGGGAGGCAAGTTGTTAGAAGCAGTGAAAAGTTTTTATCGAGGATGTAAGGCATGTGTACGTGTAGGAAGAGAGGAAAGTGATTGGTTCTCAGTGAATGTAGGTTTGCGGCAGGGGTGTGTGATGTCTCCATGGTTGTTTAATTTGTTTATGGATGGGGTTGTTAGGGAGGTAAATGCAAGAGTCCTGGAAAGAGGGGCAAGTATGAAGTCTGTTGGGGATGAGAGAGCTTGGGAAGTGAGTCAGTTGTTGTTCGCTGATGATACAGCGCTGGTGGCTGATTCATGTGAGAAACTGCAGAAGCTGGTGACTGAGTTTGGTAAAGTGTGTGGAAGAAGAAAGTTAAGAGTAAATGTGAATAAGAGCAAGGTTATTAGGTACAGTAGGGGTGAGGGTCAAGTCAATTGGGAGGTGAGTTTGAATGGAGAAAAACTGGAGGAAGTGAAGTGTTTTAGATATCTGGGAGTGGATCTGTCAGCGGATGGAACCATGGAAGCGGAAGTGGATCATAGGGTGGGGGAGGGGGCGAAAATTTTGGGAGCCTTGAAAAATGTGTGGAAGTCGAGAACATTATCTCGGAAAGCAAAAATGGGTATGTTTGAAGGAATAGTGGTTCCAACAATGTTGTATGGTTGCGAGGCGTGGGCTATGGATAGAGATGTGCGCAGGAGGGTGGATGTGCTGGAAATGAGATGTTTGAGGACAATGTGTGGTGTGAGGTGGTTTGATCGAGTAAGTAACGTAAGGGTAAGAGAGATGTGTGGAAATAAAAAGAGCGTGGTTGAGAGAGCAGAAGAGGGTGTTTTGAAATGGTTTGGGCACATGGAGAGAATGAGTGAGGAAAGATTGACCAAGAGGATATATGTGTCGGAGGTGGAGGGAACGAGGAGAAGAGGGAGACCAAATTGGAGGTGGAAAGATGGAGTGAAAAAGATTTTGTGTGATCGGGGCCTGAACATGCAGGAGGGTGAAAGGAGGGCAAGGAATAGAGTGAATTGGAGCGATGTGGTATACAGGGGTTGACGTGCTGTCAGTGGATTGAATCAAGGCATGTGAAGCGTCTGGGGTAAACCATGGAAATATATATATATATATATATATATATATATATATATATATATATATATATATATATATATATATATATATATTCACTTCATATCTATCATATTTTGTCGCTGTCTCCCGCGTTAGCGAGGTAGCGCAATGAAACAGACGGATGAATGGCCCAACCCACCCACATACACATGTGTATACATACACGTCCACACACGCACATATACATACCTATACATCTCAACGTATACATATATATACACACACAGAGACATATACATATATACACATGTACATAATTCCTAATGTCTGCCCTCATTCATTTCCGTCGCCACCCCGCCACAAATGAAATAACAACCCCCTCCCCCCAAATATGCGCGAGGTAGCGCTAGGAAAAGACAACAAAGGCCACATTTGTTCATAGTCTCTAGCCGTCATGTATAATGCACCGAAACCACAGCTCCCTTTCCATATCTAGGTCCCACAAAACTTTCCATGGTTTGCCCCAGACGCTTCACATGCCCTGGTTCAATCCATTGACAGCACGTCGACCCCGGTATATCACATCGTTCCAATTAATTCTATTCATTGCACGCCTTTTACCCTACTGCATATTCAGGTCCCGATCACTAAGAATCTTTTTCACTCCACCTTTCCACATCCAATTTGGTCTCCTACATCCCCTCCTTCCCTCCACCTCTGACAAATATATCCTCTTAGTCAATCTTTCCTTACTCATTTTCTCCATGTGACCAAACAATTTCAAAATACCCTCTTCTGCTCTCAACCACACTCTTTTTATTACCACATATACCTCTTACCCTTTCATTACTTACTCGATCAAACCACCTTACACCACATATTGTCCACAAACGTCTCATTTCCAGCACATCCACCCTCCTCCGCACACCTCTATCTATAGCCTACGCCTCGCAACCATATAACATTGTTGGAACACTATTCCTTCACCCATTTTTGCTTTCCGAGATAACGTTCTCGACTTCCACACATTTTTCAGCGCTCCCAGAACTTTTGCCCCCTCCCCCACCCTATGATTCACTTCCTGCTTCCATGGTTCCATCCGCTGCCAAATCCACTCCCACATATCTAAAACACTTCACTTCCTCCACTTTTTCTCCATTTAAACTTACCACCAAGTTGACTTGTCCCTCAACCCTATTGTACCTAATATCCTTGCTCTTATTCACATTTACTTTCAGCTTTCTTCTTTCACACACTTTACCAAGCTCAGTCACCAGCTTCTGCAGTTTCTCATCCGAATCAGCCACCAGCGCTGTATCATCAGCGAACAACAACTGACTCACCTCCCAAGCTCTCTCATCCACAACAGACTGCATACTTGCCCCTCTTTCCAAAACTCTTGCACTCACTTCCCTAACAACCACATCCATAAACAAATTAAACAACCATGAACACATTACGCACCCCTGCCGCAAACCTACATTCACTGAGAACCAATCACTTTCCTCTCTTCCTACTCGTACACATGCCTTACATCCTCGATAAAACTTTTCGCTGCTTCTAACAACTTGCCTCCCACACCGTATATTCTTAATGCCCTCCACAGAGCATTTCTATCAACTCTATCATATACCTTCTCCAGATCCATAAATGCTACATACAAATCCATTTGCTTTTCTAAGTATTTCTCACATACATTCTTCA
This sequence comes from Panulirus ornatus, assembly GCF_036320965.1. NCBI lineage: Eukaryota > Metazoa > Arthropoda > Malacostraca > Decapoda > Palinuridae > Panulirus > Panulirus ornatus. The sequence continues at coordinate 7,376,207 of NC_092257.1, forward strand.
AAGCAAACACCTGATCTACACATCCTCTACCACTTCTGAAACCACACCGCTCTTCCCCGATCTGATGCTCTATACAGGCCTTCACCCTCTCAATCAATACCTTCCCATATAATTTCCCAGGAATACTCAACAAACTTATACCTCTGTAATCTAAGCACTCATCTTTATCCCCTTTCCCTTTGTACAACGGCACTATGCAAGCATTCCGCCAATCCTCAGACACCTCATCATAAGTCATACATACATTAAATATCCTTACCAACAAGTCAGCAATACAGTCACCCGCTTTTTTAATACATTCCACTGCAATACGATCCAAACCTGCTGCCTTGCCAGCTTTCATCTTTCGCAAAGCTTTTACTACCTCTTCTCTGTTTACCAAATCCATCTCCCTAACCCTCTCACTTTGCACACCACCTCGACCAAAACACCCTATATCTGCCATTTTATCATCAAACACATTAAATAGATCTTCAAAATACTCATTCCATCTCCTTTTCACATCACCACTACTTGTTATCACCTCCCCATTAGCCCCCTTCACTGATGTTCCCATTTGTTCCCTTGCCTTACGCACTTCATTTATCTCCTTCCAAAACATCTTTTTACTCTCCCTAAAATTTAATGATACTCTCTCACCCCAACTCTCATTTGCCCTCTTTTTCACCTCTTGCACCTTTCTCTTGACCTCCTGCCTCTTTCTTTTATACATCTCCCAGTCATTTGCATTATTTCCCTGCAAAAATCGTCCAAATGCCTCTCTCTTCTCTTTCACTAATAATCTTACTTCTTCATTCACCACTCACTACCCTTTCTAATCTGCCCACCTCCCACGCTTCTCATACCACAAGCATCTTTTGCGCAAGCCATCACTGCTTCCCTAAATACATCCCATTCCTCCCTCACTCCCCTTACGTCCTTTGTTCTCACCTTTTTTTCCATTCTATACTCAGTGTCTCTTGGTACTTCCTCACTCAAGTCGCCTTCCCAAGCTCACTTACTCTCACCACTCTCTTTACCCCAACATTCTCTCTTCTTTTCTGAAAACTTGTACAAATCTTCAACTTCGCCTCCACAAGATAATGATCAGACATCCCTCTAGTTGCACCACTCAGCACATTAACACCCAAAAGTCTCTCTTTCGCGCACCTATCAATTAACACGTAATCCAATAACGCTCTCTGGCCAATATATATATATATATATATATATATATATATATATATATATATATATATATATATATATATATATATATATATATATATATATATATATATGTTGGGGATGAGAGAGCTTGGGAAGTGAGTCAGTTGTTGTTCGCTGATGATACAGCGCTGGTGGCTGATTCATGTGAGAAACTGCAGAAGCTGGTGACGGAGTTTGGTAAAGTGTGTGGAAGAAGAAAGTTAAGAGTAAATGTGAATAAGAGCAAGGTTATTAGGTACAGTAGGGTTGAGGGTCAAGTCAATTGGGAGGTGAGTTTGAATGGTGAAAAACTGGAGGAAGTGAAGTGTTTTAGATATCTGGGAGTGGATCTGTCAGCGGATGGAACCATGGAAGCGGAAGTGGATCATAGGGTGGGGGAGGGGGCGAAAATTTTGGGAGCCTTGAAAAATGTGTGGAAGTCGAGAACATTATCCCGGAAAGCAAAAATGGGTATGTTTGAAGGAATAGTAGTTCCAACAATGTTGTATGGTTGCGAGGCATGGGCTATGGATAGAGTTGTGCGCAGGAGGATGGATGTGCTGGAAATGAGATGTTTGAGGACAATGTGTGGTGTGAGGTGGTTTGATCGAGTAAGTAACGTAAGGGTAAGAGAGATGTGTGGAAATAAAAAGAGCGTGGTTGAGAGAGCAGAAGAGGGTGTTTTGAAATGGTTTGGGCACATGGAGAGAATGAGTGAGGAAAGATTGACCAAGAGGATATATGTGTCGGAGGTGGAGGGAACGAGGAGAAGAGGGAGACCAAATTGGAGGTGGAAGGATGGAGTGAAAAGGATTTTGTGTGATCGGGGCCTGAACATGCAGGAGGGTGAAAGGAGGGCAAGGAATAGAGTGAAGTGGAGCGATGTGGTATACAGGGGTTGACGTGCTGTCAGTGGATTAAATCAAGGCATGTGAAGCGTCCGGGGTAAACCATGGAAAGCTGTGTAGGTATGTATATTTTGCGTGTGTGGACGTGTGTATGTGCATGTGTATGGGGGGGGGTTGGGCCATTTCTTTCGTCTGTTTCCTTGCGCTACCTCGCAAACGCGGGAGACAGCGACAAAGTAAAAAAAAAAAAAAAAAAAAAAAAAAAAAATATATATATATATATATATATATATATATATATATATTTCTTTTTTCTTTCATACTGTTCGCCATATCCTGCGTTAGCGAGGTAGCGTTAAAAACAGAGGACTGAACCTTTGAGGGAATATCCTCACCTGGCCCCCTTCTGTCCCTTCTTTTGGTAAATTAAAAAAAAAAAAAAACCAAGAGGGGAGAATTTCCAGCCCCCCGCTCCCTTCCCTTTTAGTCGCCTTCTTCGACACGCAAGAATACATGGGAAGTATTCTTTCCCCCTATCCCCAGGGATAACATATATCCCTGGGGATAGGGGAGAAAGAATACTTCCCACGTATTCCCTGCGTGCCGTAGAAGGCGACTAAATGGGAAGGGAGCGTTGGGGGGGGGGGGGGGGGGGGGCTGGAAATCCTCCCCTCATTTTTTTTTCAATTTTCCAAAAGAAGGAACGGAGAAGGGGGCCAGGTGAGGATATTCCCTCAAAGGCCCAGTCCTCTGTTCTTAACGCTACCTCGCTAATGCGGGAAATGGCAAATAGTATGAAAGAAAGAAAAGATATAGATTATTTATTCATTTCATTTTGCTTTGTCGCTGTCTCCCGCGTTTGCGAGGTAGCGCAAAGAAACAGATGAAAGAAATTGCCCAACCCACCCCCATCCACAATGTATACACATACACGTCCACACACGCAAATATACATACCTATACATCTCAATGTACACATATATATACACACACAGACACATACATATATACCCATGCACACAATTCACACTGTCTGCCTTTATTTATTCCCATCGCCACCTCCCCACACATGGAATAACATCCCCTCCCCCCTCATGTGTGCGAGGTAGCATTAGGAAAAGACAACAAAGGCCCCATTCGTTCACGCTCAGTCTCTAGCTGTCATGCAATAATGCCCGAAACCACAGTTCCCTTTCCACATCCAGGCCCCACACAACTTTCCATGGTTTACCCCAGACGCTTCACATGCCCTGACTCAATCCACTGACAGCACGTCAACCTCGGTATACCACATCGATCCAATTCACTCTATTCCTTGCCCTCCTTTCACCCTCCTGCATGTTCAGGCCCCGATCACACAAAATCTTTTTCACTCCATCTTTCCACCTCCAATCTGGTCTCCCACTTCTCGTTCCCTCCACCTCCGACACATATATCCTCTTGGTCAATCTTTCCTCACTCATTCTCTCCATGTGCCCAAACCATTTCAAAACACCCTCTTCTGCTCTCTCAACCACGCTCTTTTTATTTCCACACATCTCTCTTACCCTTACATTACTTACTCGATCAAACCACCTCACACCACACATTGTCCTCAAACATCTCATTTCCAGCACATCCATCCTCCTGCGCACAACTCTATCCATAGCCCACGCCTCGCAACCATACAACATTGTTGGAACCACTATTCCTTCAAACATAGCCATTTTGCTTTCCGAGATAATGTTCTCGACTTCCTCACATTCTTCAAGGATCCCAGGATTTTCGCCCCCTCCCCCACCCTATGATTCACTTCCGCTCCCATGGTTCCATCCGCTGCCAGATCCACTCCCAGATATCTAAAACACTTTACTTCCTCCAGTTTTTCTCCATTCAAACTTACCTTCCAATTGACTTGACCCTCAACCCTACTGTACCTAATATCCTTGCTCTTATTCGCATTTACTCGTAACTTTCTTCTTCCACACACTTTACCAAACTCAGTCACCAGCTTCTGCAGTTTCTCACATGAATCAGCCACCAGCGCTGTATAATCAGCGAACAACAACTGACTTACTTCCCAAGCTCTCTCATCCCCAACAGACTTCATACTTGCCCCTCTTTCCAAAACTCTTGCATTCACCTCCCTAACAACCCCATCCATAAACAAATTAAACAACCATGGAGATATCACACACCCCTGCCGCTAAACTACATTCACTGAGAACGAATCACTTTCTTCTCTTCCTACACGTACACATGCCTTACATCCTCGATAAAACCTCTTCACTGCTTCTAACAACTTGCCTCCCACACCATATATTCTTAATACCATCCACAGAGCATCTCTGTCAACTCTATCATATGCCTTCTCCAGATCCATAAATGCTACATACAAATCCATTTGCTTTTCTAAGTATTTCTCGCATACATTCTTCAAAGCAAACACCTGATCCACACATCCTCTACCACTTCTGAAACCACACTGCTCTTCCCCAATCTGGTGCTCTGTACATGCCTTCACCCTCTCAATCAATACCCTCCCATATAATTTACCAGGAATACTCAACAAACTTATACCTCTGTAATTTGAGCACTCACTCTTATCCCCTTTGCCTTTGTACAATGGCACTATGCACGCATTCCGCCAATCCTCAGGCACCTCACCATGAGTCATATATACATTAAATAACCTTACCAACCAGTCAATAATACAGTCACCCCCTTTTTTAATAAATTCCACTGCAATACCGTCCAAACCTGCTGCCTTGCCGGCTTTCATCTTCCGCAAAGCTTTTACTACCTCTTCTCTGTTTACCAAATCATTTTCCCTAACCCTCTCACTTTGCACACCACCTCGACCAAAACACCCTACATATTTGTTGAATGTGTTTGATGATAGAGTGGCAGATATATATATATATATATATATATATATATATATATATATATATATATATATATATATATATATATATATATATATATATATATATATATATATATATATATATATATATATATGTATGTATATATATATATATATATATATATATATATATATATATATATATATATATATATATATATATATATATATATATATATATATATTTTTATTATACTTTGTCGCTGTCTCCCGCGTTTGCGAGGTAGCGCTAGGAAACAGACGAAAGAAATGGCCCAACCCCCCCCATACACATGTATATACATACGTCCACACACGCAAATATACATACCTACACAGCTTTCCATGGTTTACCCCAGACGCTTCACATGCCCTGACTCAATCCACTGACAGCACGTCAACCCCGGTATACCACATCGCTCCAATTCACTCTATTCCTTGCCCTCCTTTCACCCTCCTGCATGCTCAGGCCCCGATCACACAAAATCTTTTTCACTCCATCTTTCCACCTCCAATTTGGTCTCCCTCTTCTCCTTGTTCCCTCCACCTCCGACACATATATCCTCTTGGTCAATCTTTCCTCACTCATTCTCTCCATGTGCCCAAACCACTTCAAAACACCCTCTTCTGCTCTCTCAACCACGCTCTTTTTATTTCCACACATCTCTCTTACCCTTACGTTACTCACTCGATCAAACCACCTCACACCACACATTGTCCTCAAACATCTCATTTCCAGTACATCCATCCTCCTGCGCACAACTCTATCCATAGCCCACGCCTCGCAACCATACAACATTGTTGGAACCACTATTCCTTCAAACATACCCATTTTTGCTTTCCGAGATAATGCTCTCGACTTCCACACATTCTTCAAGGCCCCCAGGATTTTCGCCCCCTCCCCCACCCTATGATCCACTTCCGCTTCCATGGTTCCATCCGCTGCCAGATCCACTCCCAGATATCTAAAACACTTCACTTCCTCCAGTTTTTCTCCATTCAAACTCACCTCCCAATTGACTTGACCCTCAACCCTACTGTACCTAATAACCTTGCTCTTATTCACATTTACTCTTAACTTTCTTCTTCCACACACTTTTCCAAACTCAGTCACCAGCTTCTGCAGTTTCTCACATGAATCAGCCACCAGCGCTGTATCATCAGCGAACAACAACTGACTCACTTCCCAAGCTCTCTCATCCCCAACATACTTCATACTTCCCCCTCTTTCCAAAACTCTTGCATTTACCTCCCTAACAACCCCATCCATAAACAAATTAAACAACCATGGAGACATCACACACCCCTGCCGCAAACCTACATTCACTGAGAACCAATCACTTTCCTCTCTTCCTACACGTACACATGCCTTACATCCTCGATAAAAACTTTTCACTGCTTCTAACAACTTTCCTCCCACACCATATATTCTTAATACCTTCCACAGAGCATCTCTATCAACTCTATCATATGCCTTCTCCAGATCCATAAATGCTACATACAAATCCATTTGCTTTTCTAAGTATTTCTCACATACATTCTTCAAAGCAAACACCTGATCCACACATCCTCTACCACTTCTGAAACCACACTGCTCTTCCCCAATCTGATGCTCTGTACATGCCTTCACCCTCTCAATCAATACCCTCCCATATAATTTACCAGGAATACTCAACAAACTTATACCTCTGTAATTTGAGCACTCACTCTTATCCCCTTTGCCTTTGTACAATGGCACTATGTATATATATATATATATATATATATATATATATATATATATATATATATATATATATATATATATATATATATATATATATATATATATATATATATATATATATATATATATATATATATATATATATATATATATATATATATATATATATATATATATATATATATATATATATATATATATATATATATATATATATATATATATATATATATATATATATATATATATATATATCTGCCACTCTATCATCAAACACATTCAACATATATATATATATATATATATATATATATATATATATATATATATATATATATATATATATATATATATATATATATATATCTGCCACTCTATCATCAAACACATTCAACAAATATGTATATATATATATATATATATATATATATATATATATATATATATATATATATATATATATATATATATGTATATATATCCTAGCCTGAGCCAGGTAACTATTTTATTGACCAACCCCTAAGGGATGGATGAACAGCTACGTTGACTGTGGACCAATTGCCGCAACCAGGATTCAAATCCAAACGCTCGACCCTGGGAGGCCTGTGAATGCGTTACAGTCACCGTTACCCATAAGGCTAGAAGTCTGAACCGTTTCACGAGATGTAAGACTCCAGCTGACTTAGGCTCTGAAGAAGAAAATGGGAAAATCATCTTCTCGCACATCAAAACACAGATATTTGCAGGAACTTCGAATATAGCAGCAGCCGCTCGTCTGCCCGAAGGTTAATAAATCCAGTGACCAACTGGCACAAGGAAAGTCAATAAATACCTTATGACGTATACACAAGCACAGATCGATCATGTGAATCAACAAGGCTTGTTATGACGTATACACAAGCACAGGTCGATCGTGTGGGTCAACAAGGCTTGTTATGACGTATACACAAGCACAGATCGATCATGTGAATCAACAAGGCTTGTTATGACGTATACACAAGCACAGGTCGATCGTGTGGGTCAACAAGGCTTGTTATGACGTATACACAAGCACAGATCGATCATGTGAATCAACAAGGCTTGTTATGACGTATACACAAGCACAGGTCGATCGTGTGGGTCAACAAGGCTTGTTATGACGTATACACAAGCACAGGTCGATCGTGTGAATCAACAAGGCTTGTTATAACGTATACACAAGCACAGGTCGATCCTGTGAATCAACAAGGCCTGTTATGACGTATACACAAGCACAGGTCGATCCTGTGAATCAACAAGGCTTGTTATGACGTATACACAAGCACAGGTCGATCGTGTGGGTCAACAAGGCTTGTTATGACGTATACACAAGCAAAGATCGATCATGTGAATCAACAAGGCTTGTTATGACGTATACACAAGCACAGGTCGATCGTGTGGGTCAACAAGGCTTGTTATGACGTATACACAAGCACAGATCGATCATGTGAATCAACAGGGCTTGTTATGACGTATACACAAGCACAGGTCGATCGTGTGGGTCAACAAGGCTTGTTATGACGTATACACAAGCACAGATCGATCATGTGAATCAACAAGGCTTGTTATGACGTATACACAAGCACAGATCGATCGTGTGGATCAACAAGGCTTTTATATGACGTATACACAAGCACAGATCGATCATGTGAATCAACAAGGCTTGTTATGACGTATACACAAGCACAGGTCGATCGTGTGGGTCAACAAGGCTTTTTATGACGTATACACAAGCACAGATCGATCGTGTGGGTCAACAAGGCTTGTTATGACGTATACGCAAGTACAGATCGATCATGTGAATCAACAAGGCTTGTTATGACGTATACACAAGCACAGGTCGATCGTGTGGGTCAACAAAGCTTGTTAGGACGTATACACAAGTACAGGTCGATCGTGTGGGTCAACAAGGCTTGTTATGACATACACAAGCACAGGTCGATCATGTGGATCAATAAGGCTTGTTATGACGTATACACAAGCATAGGTCGATCATGTAGGTCAACAAGGCTTGTTGTGACGTATACACAAGCAGAGGTCGATCGTGTGGGTCAACAAGGCTTGTTATGACATACACAAGCACAGGTCGATCATGTGGATTAATAAGGCTTGTTATGACGTATACACAAGCACAAGCCGATCATGTAGGTCAACAAGGCTTGTTATGACGTATACACAAGCACAGGTCGATCATGTAGGTCGACAAGGCTTGTTATGACGTATACACAAGCACAGGTCGATCATGTAGGTCAACAAGGCTTGTTACCACACCTATCCCTTTTCCTGTATATCAACTATCTCTTCATCCCTTTTCTTCTCCTGTCGTTCTTTCCCATCCTTAATGTTTACATCCTTCCTATTCTTCCTCTTCCTTTCTTATCCTTCGTTCTTCTACCTCTTACCTCTCCCTACCTCTCTCTCTACATCTCCCTATCTTTCTAAATCCCCATTACTCTGCCTGCCCCAACTCCCACAATATATGTGTATAATCATCCTTTTTTCCCCTGCTCCAGCCCAGCCCTGGTCCCAGGCACTCACCAACGACCTTGAGTGTGAAGAAGAAAGAACTCGGGGGATGTGTGGTCAGCTGGCACTCGTAGAGGCCGGCATCGCTCGTCCGTACGTCCCGCACCCACAGTTCCCACAGCTGACACGGTTGCGGGGAAGGAGAAAGGTCGTGTTCTAATAATCAAAATAGAAATCATCTTTAATACGATTGGTGATGAGGTTGCCCGAGGAGGGGCTCAATTGAGGGCGCTGGATGGCACTTAATGGAATGAGTCGTGGTGATATTAGATATGGCCAAGTATGAGGAGGTCAGAAGAGATGCAAGGTTAGTTACACTAGTGTGAGTTGTGGCCAAGGGGTGAGAAGGTGTGAGTGCTGGCCATGAGTTAAAGGGTTGTAAGTATAGGATAGTTGTGAGGTTAGAGGTTACACAGGTGTGAGTCGTGGCCAAGAGTCGGAGGGTTGTGAGGCCCACGGAGGTGTGAGTTGTGATCCGTGGGAGAGATGGACACTGGTGCGTGGCAGGGGTGCGGGAGGGCCCTACCTACCTTCTGGTGCCTGAAGTGGGCGACGGAGTACCTGGCCTCGGAGGAGTACACCTGGCTGCCCGCCGTCAGCAGCTGGTCCTCGTCTCGCTTCATCCACGTCACCTGCAGGAGAGAGACGACACCTTCAGCTACTACTCCTTCACCTGTTGAACTTCTCTCTCTCTCTCTCTCTCTCTCTCTCTCTCTCTCGGGCTAGACGGGACAACACCAGCATAATCTGGCTTAACCTCTGGATAATAATTAGAATTTTGATAAAAAAAAGATTGAAAATGAAATTAAGAGCGAAGCCAAACCTCCAGATGTGAGCTAGTACAGTACAGTCACGTCAGGCTGTTGTCTCTGTCAGGGGAACCATACACAATCCACACATAGTGTGATGATCATGTTTCCAAAGATCTGGGGGAAGCGTTTCACTTGCTACCTCTAACCGGCTGATATATATATCAGCTGGTTATTGGAGGGTGTGTTGTGAGTGTGTGGGTGTTGTGAGGAGTGTGTGGGTGTTGTGAGTGTGTGGGTGTTGTGAGTGTGTGGGTGTTGTGAGTGTGTGGGTGTCATGAGTGACAGCACTGGGAGAGGGCAAATGAGCAACAACACTGGCAGGCACCAGCAGCTGCTGCTGCCTGACACAACTTGAATGGTCATTAAGACAAAGTTTTCTTACATTATCCCCACATGACACTGTCGTTATGACAACACTGCATGGATACATAGAATATCATCTATGGATACATAGAATATCATCTATGGATACATAGAATATCATCTATTCAAATATCATTCCGGCGATTATTGTATGACGGGCGGCCGGTCAGCCTTGAGCCTTGACCCGGGAAATTATCAATATACAATGTGCTGCTGCTCTCCTCTGCCCCACCCATGACCCACAACACCGACCCGCCTCTGCCCCACCCATGACCCACAACATCGACCCGCCTCTGCCCCACCCATGACCCACAACACCGACCCTCCTCTGCCCCACCCATGACCCACAACACCGACCCGCCTCTGCCCCACCCATGACCCACAACATCGACCCGCCTCTGCCCCACCCATGACCCACAACACCAACCCTCCTCTGCCCCACCTATGACCCACAACACCGACCCTCCTCTGCCCCACCCACGACCCACGACACCGACCCTCCTCTGCCCCACCTATGACCCACAACATCGACCCTCCTCTGCCCCACCCATGACCCACAACACCGACCCTCCTCTGCCCCACCCATGGTAACCTTCCTTCCCAGCCTCGCTCCTAGCATAGTCCCTCCCTGCTGTACCCTGGTACTCCTCGACCACCCCTGGGTCACTACGAGATAAAGAACATTAAAGAATACCTGACATACGACAGGCTCAAGATATATATAAATGAACTAAGAATGCAATTGGATCATTATCAGACAATAATGGCAAATTAACTTACAACTATACAGAAAAATCTCTCCTACTAAAGAGATATTTCGACTCGGTGTTTACCATCGAAAATTCTTCTGGTGTACCGCTGGCACAAAAGGTATTTCTAGGCATCATATACAAAAATAACCTGATCTTAAAAACTTGGAACTACGTAAAGCATTCGTTAAAACACCATAAGAAATCTCTAGATCCGAAGAATTAAAAGAAAAAAAAAAAAAGCTCCCGTCGCAGGAGGTCGCATCTGCGCGTGCGCGGACTGGACTCTCAGAGAGGCAACATACGAAGCGTAGTCAACAGGGAAGCTTCTGAGTAGCTTCATCTGTGTTGGAGTTCCACCAGGCTCAGTCCGAGGACCTCTGCTTTTCTTCATCTATATCAACAATTCTCAAACTGGGCCGTATGACCCTATAAGGAGGCCACAGTATCCGTCTTGGGGTGTCACACGAAGGAACAGAGAACCTAAATAAAATTCGCTGCCAGGCGTACTATTTGTTTTCTTTTATATGATAGACATCATGACTTTTATTTATCTAAAATGCAGATTTAGGCGGCCCACACTGTAATTATCGCCGTATGTTAAGATATTGGGTATATTCCCAGGATTATAAAGGTATACAGAAATATCGCAGGTACTGGAAAGAGACTCCACCTAGGCGGCCACAAGGGTAGATGAAGTCCACGCATGAACCATAGGCCAAAAAACATTTGAAAAACCCTGATCGATATGAAGGAACTAGAGACATGACTCGCCTGTAGAATATGGAAATCTACCGACGACATGGAGTTAAACACAACCAACTCGAAGGATAAACAATACTAGTTGCATACGGGAAGCCAATAGGATTTTATTGATAGAAACTTAAAACTACGAAAAACAAAATACGATACTCAGCCTACATGTATAATGCTTTTAGTTAATCCTCATTTAGAATACGCACTTGTGGTCAACACGATCAAAGAGGAGAAACTATTGTGAATTCAAAGAACAGCCACACTAATTCACTGAGATGAGATTTATGAGTAAAGGCTCAGGGACTCTTTCAAGCTCCTCTCTTTTGGCTTCCCTTTCTCACTTTGCTCCTTCATATCTAGCTCCCTCTCTGGTCAATCTATCTCTGTTGTTGTTGCTGGATCAGCCTCCCGCTTTTCTCCATCAAAAGCGGTGTCCCTAGAGATTGCTGTCCTTTCCCCTACAACGATTTCTTCTCATCAAATAATCCAATGCACTCACACGTTGACAACTCAACACTGCATTCATCCACATCTTTCAATTCTGCTCCCTCGCATCTCACTCGATCTGCATCTCGTCTTGACATTACTGCCTCAATAAACTCAGACTTGGTCGGGATACTTCAGTGGGGTAGACAAAATATTGTTAAGTTTAATCCCTCTAGGATCCAATTTCTAACCATTTCTCTATCGAAAACTCCTCAACTCTCGTCTCTCCATTGACAGTTCTATAATTCTACCTCTTGACTCAATGAACATACTTGGTATCACTGTAACATCTATTCTTTCTTGGAAACCCACATTACAGGAATAGCTAAGACTGCCTCTACGAAACTGGGTGTTTTGTTAAGATGTCGAAACTTCCCTTTTTGAACAGTCGTTCCGTTTATACAAGGGATTAATTCGTCCTTGTATGGAGTTTTGCTTACTTGACAGGCTAACTTTCAAACCTGACCCTCTTGCCCTACGCCGCAATGTTAGTTCCCTTTCCCTCTTATATAGGTATTTGACTTTTGCTCCCGAGAGCCTGTTGCTTATGTGTCCCCACCACTAGCTAGACCACGCATTACTCGACAATCTGCGGCGTCACATGATTATTGTGTGGCCGTCAGCAACTCAATGGTGGTCCGTTGTGATACCTGCTTCTTTCCCCACGCGTCGAAGCATTGGAACTCGCTACCTTCTGATGTCTTTCCCAATATATATGACCTGACACATTTCACAACACAGGTTTTTTACTTTCTCAAAAATTCGTAAATACTTTCCCTTGCCTTTTCTTTTTCCGTTTCATAATTCTCTCTATGTTTCAATTAAGGCCCAATCTTGATGTGGACTTTCTTCCGTGAGTGGAGTCCAACATGAAAAAAAGAAAGTTGAAAAAGACGGCCTTGTCGTATGCCTGTTGACACACCAAGGAAACTGCCAGACGCACAACAAATCCCACCCCTCCATACACAATTGCTAATAACTCATTCATTTGCCAGACGTTCGGATGAAACATTTTCGATAGAATTTGTTGGTGATCGGGAAAGTTGTGCTAACAATATGGAAAGTGTGAATAGAAAAAAATGCAGGGGTGAGTGGTTATACCACTTGACAATGCTCTTTTTTCTTTCCTGTTGGCAATAAAGCCGGAGCAAGAGGTGGGTAGCAAAATGTTTTCTGCCTTGCTATCGTATTTCGACCACCATTTTCAGGATTAGAAAAAGACAAAGTCAAGACCTCCGGATTCCGTGTCATCTGTGTTTCCCATGTACTCATGACGCCCTCCCTAACCTGCCCCGTTCCTGGCATCCATCCTCTTCTGCCTTATTCCTGGCACCCTCTTCCCTTGCCTCATCCCTGACACCATCCCTCCCCTTGCCTCATCCTTGACACCATCCCTCCCCTTCTCTACACATTCTCCTAACTACACGGATTTGTTGGATGACTCTAATTGTGATAGGAGCTTGTTCTGCTGACGATGTAAACAGGGTATGGTATGGCTCGTTTGGACAGAATTCCAGGCAAAAATAAACTATATTCAGAGAGAGAAATGAAAGGATAGGTAACCTGACCCACGAAGACAGATGCCACTTAGGTCATACCAGGTCACACTCATGGTGTCAATCAGGTGGAGTTATGGCTTGAATTAAGAGGGGAGAGGAGGGGGAATGGCATCCCCCTGGTTGTCTATATAAGGGGATGACACACCCCCCCTCCCTCGTTGTCTACAATGAAAGAGTGGGATCCGCCCCCTTTGTTAATTCAAAATCAACGGCCCGATCCCATTTTTCAACTAAAAATAGCTTACGCTTTAACGACCTAGAAAGAAAAGAGACAAAGCTAATGATTTGGTTGCATATCTGTCCCTCAAACGATACCCGAGGGTAAATGATCAGCGCTTAATTAATTTCTATCCCCCCACCCGACACACTTCACGGGGGGGAGGGGGAGACGGGGAGGGGGTCTCTCTCTCTCTCTCTCTCTCTCTCTCTCTCTCTCTCTCTCTCTCTCTCTCTCTCTCTCTCTCTCTCCTACCCAACCCACACTCGCTTTCACCTCCCTTGTTGGAACTGTACAATTCGAACACTGGGCGTGGCACTGACCTCCTGTGTTATTAGAAATAAGGCCTGACCCCAGACAATTTGCATCACGCAAGCCACCTGCCTCTCACAGACGAGCAATTAAGTTCTGACACGGTCGCCGGGAGCCAAGACCGTTAGGTCTACCAGAAAAGCATTGATATCATAACAGTGACAGACGGACACAGTAAATGAGGACTGAAGGTCACACCAGGATACAACGTTTTCCGTAAAGATAGATTACATAAGGCAGGTGGAGGTGAAATGAAATATATGAGTGAATTCTAAATGTTGATGGAACCTTACTATACTGTCTACACCGACCTGATAAACCAGACGTATATAGATAAGTGACCAATTTATAGAAAACGATCTTTTTGTAAAGATATTAAGTTTCTTGTTAAAAACTGAATAAAAACGACAATCTTAGGAAATATGAATAACACCAACATGAACTGGGGTGTCTTATTAGGCGACCGTGAGGGAAATAGACTAACAGACTAAACTGGGGATTGCTTATGAAAAGGTCCTGAAACCTACGCGAGGACACAACACATCGGACTTGGTGCTATCCTCGTTCCAAAACAATGTAGTTACCTTCCGTGCAGCTAGGGAGGAGCTACATAACAGTGAACACAATGCCAACAGTATCACCTTAAATATATGTCTCACTTTCACAGAAAACAAGAACGTTATAATCGAGCTATAACGTCAAAAAACAAAAATGCATCAAGACGCTAGCTACGTCAACTGGATAAGGCGTCGAGACGTAGACACTGTTTCAAAGATGTGGAGTAACTTAATGGAATATTTCTCCCTTAGAGAGAGAGAGACAATGTTGCCTACTAGAAGAGCAGGAGTATAAGATACGCAAGGTCGGATAACTACAGACATTAATGACTTGATAAATCGTAAAAGAAATGCACACAGTAAAATCTACCTTAACTGGCAATCCACAGGGTCATAAAATGTCCATAAGCCTTCTACCTGACCATTAAGAGTCGGGTCAGAGGTCACGCCATCATCATACCCAAGAGTCTCACCATCATACTGACGTGTCTTAGCTTAATACTTGTGGAATCTAACCCCAGGACTTTGGAGTACAATGCATAAATAAAGACGTTGTTTGCTAACAACCTGTAGATAAAGACGTTTGCTAACAACCTATAGATTAAGATATTCTTTGCTAACAGCCCATAGATAAAGACTTTGTTTGCTAACAACCCATAGATAAAGACGTTGTTTGCTAACAGATAAAGAGAGACTCATGGTCAGTCGATGAGCAACATTCCTGTAGTCGTGTCTCTTATGGTCAAGGTGTCACAGTGTAAGGGACCCCAACTTCGCTAGTGGGTAACATCAAGCAATCTCCCGCCTCCTGCATGGGTGAGGTGACACCTCCTCCCCCCTGAACCGCTTTGCTCATCTCTGCCACCTTCCAGCTGACGAAGACTGGCGCAGTTCCTGTGGTGTGGATCTGACTACCACGGGTAACCACTAAGAGCGACAGACATGAAGGGATGCAAAGAGCAACAACAGATCAATAGACTCCTTACAGATTAAATTGGCTACTTGTGAGGCTAGATTGGGTCCGTCATGACAATAAATGAAGTCATTTAAGGACTAAATTCAGTGTTTCCGAGGAGTGTCTGGGTCATGATGAGGCTAGACTGGGAAATAACGAGGCTAAAATTCCATTCTCTCGAGTAACTTGGTGTCCTCATGTGACGAGGCTACGCTGACGAGGATGATCTCGATACCTCCACAGTGGGTCCTCTCGTGTCTACCCTACACTCACCATCTCCCTGCCAGAGGACCCTACCACAGTCCGCAGGGCGTCACCGCTCACCATCTCCCTGCCAGAGGACCCTACCACAGTCCGCAGGGCTTCATCGCTCACCATCTCCCTGCCAGAGGACCCTACCACAGCTCGCAGGGCGTCACCGCTCACCATCTCCCTGACAGAGGACCCTACCACAGCTCGCAGGGCGTCACCGCTCACCATCTCGTCACCGTAGAAGTGGGTGTAGCACTTGATGGTGGCAGTGCTGCCAACCTGTGCCACGACCACCGTGTTGTTCTGCTGCTCGGGTGTGACGCGCCTGTGGTTGACACCCCTGGCCGGTTTACTGTGGGACGAGGCTCCGTCATGGCGCCAACAGCTCACACCTGTAGGGGTAACACGTTGCTCTGATTATCATGTATTTACATTGCTCAGATTTACATTCAAGATAAGAGTAATTAATGGAAGTGGCAAAATGTACAAATGACAACATTTCTGGAGTGATAAACCTTCCAAAGATCACGGCAACGTCTCATTAATCACACTATGCCTCATTATTTGACAGACAAGTAGCCATATTTACCTTACGTCTGCTAATGTCTGTCTTTATACATCTATTCCTGTGTACGAACTCTACTGGGTAGTACGATACGAGACAGATAACCCATGATAAACCTCTACCACGACCAGTGACATACCTCTACCACGACCAGTGACATACCTCTACCACGACCAGTGACATACCTCTACCACGACCAGTGACATACCTCTACCACGACCAGTGACAGACCTCTACCACGACCAGTGACATACCTCTACCACGACCAGTGACAGACCTCTACCACGACCAGTGACATACCTCTACCACGACCAGTGACATACCTCTACCACAACCAGTGACAGACCTTTACCACGACCAGTGACATACCTCTACCACGACCAGTGACAGACCTCTACCACGACCAGTGACAGACCTCTACCACGACCAGTGACAGACCTCTACCACGACCAGTGACATGCCTCTACCACGACCAGTGACAGACCTCTACTACGACCAGTGACATGCCTCTACCACGACCAGTGACAGACCTCTACCACGACCAGTGACATGCCTCTACCACGACCAGTGACAGACCTCTACTACGACCAGTGACATGCCTCTACCACGACCAGTGACATACCTCTACCACGACCAGTGACAGACCTCTACCACGACTAGTGACAGACCTCTACCACGACCAGTGACAGACCTCTACCACGACCAGTGACATACCTCTACCACGACTAGTGACAGACTTCTACCACGACCAGTGACAGACCTCTACCACGACCAGTGACAGACCTCTACCACGACCAGTGACAGACCTCTACCACGACCAGTGACAGACCTCTACCACGACCAGTGACATACCTCGACCACGACCAGTGACAGACCTCTACCACGACCAGTGACATACCTATACCACGACCAGTGACAGACTTCTACCACGACCAGTGACAGACCTCTACCACGACCAGTGACAGACCTCTACCACGACCAGTGACAGACCTCTACCACGACCAGTGACAGACCTCTACCACGACCAGTGACAGACCTCTACCACGACCAGTGACAGACCTCTACCACGACCAGTGACAGACCTCTACCACGACCAGTGACAGACCTCTACCACGACCAGTGACAGACCTCTACCACGACCAGTGACAGACCTCTACCACGACCAGTGACAGACCTCTACCACGACCAGTGACAGACCTCTACCACGACCAGTGACAGACCTCTACCACGACCAGTGACAGACCTCTACCACGACCAGTGACAGACCTCTACCACGACCAGTGACAGACCTCTACCACGACCAGTGACAGACCTCTACCACGACCAGTGACAGACCTCTACCACGACCAGTGACAGACCTCTACCACGACCAGTGACAGACCTCTACCACGACCAGTGACAGACCTCTACCACGACCAGTGACAGACCTCTACCACGACCAGTGACAGACCTCTACCACGACCAGTGACAGACCTCTACCACGACCAGTGACAGACCTCTACCACGACCAGTGACAGACCTCTACCACGACCAGTGACAGACCTCTACCACGACCAGTGACAGACCTCTACCACGACCAGTGACAGACCTCTACCACGACCAGTGACATACCTCGACCACGACCAGTGACAGACCTCTACCACGACCAGTGACATACCTATACCACGACCAGTGACAGACTCTACCACGACCAGTGACAGACCTCTACCACGACCAGTGACAGACCTCTACCACGACCAGTGACAGACCTCTACCACGACCAGTGACAGACCTCTACCACGACCAGTGACAGACCTCTACCACGACCAGTGACAGACCTATACCACGACCAGTGACAGACTTCTACCACGACCAGTGACAGATCTCTACCACGACCAGTGACAGACCTCTACCACGACCAGTGACAGACCTCTACCACGACCAGTGACATACCTCTACCACGACCAGTGACAGACCTCTACCACGACCAGTGACAGACCTCTACCACGACCAGTGACATACCTCTACCACGACCAGTGACAGACCTCTACCACGACCAGTGACAGACCTCTACCACGACCAGTGACAGACCTCTACCACGACCAGTGACAGACCTCTACTACGACAAGTGACATGCCTCTACCACGACCAGTGACAGACCTCTACCACGACCAGTGACAGAAGTCTACCACGACCAGTGACAGACTTCTACCACGATCAGTAACATACCTCTACCACGACCAGTGACAGACCTCTACCACGACCAGTGACAGACCTCTACCACGACCAGTGACAGACCTCTACCACGACCAGTGACAGACCTCTACCACAACCAGTGACAGACCTCTACCACGACCAGTGACAGACCTCTACCACGACCAGTGACAGACCTCTACCACGACCAGTGACAGACCTCTACCACGACCAGTGACAGACCTCTACCACGACCAGTGACAGACCTCTACCACGACCAGTGACAGAAGTCTACCACGACCAGTGACAGACTTCTACCACGATCAGTAACATACCTCTACCACGACCAGTGACAGACCTCTACCACGACCAGTGACAGACCTCTACCACGACCAGTGACACTTCTACCACGACTAGTAACAGATTTCCACCACTACCAGTGACAGACTTCTACCACGACCAGTGACAGACCTATACCACGACCAGTGACAGACCTCTATCACGACCAGTGACAGACCTATACCACGACCAGTGACAGATTTCTACCACTACCAGTGACAGACCTCTACCACGACCAGTGACAGACCTCTACCACGACCAGTGACCTACCTCTACCACGACCAGTGACAGACCTCTACCACGACCAGTGACATACCTCTACCACGACCAGTGACATACCTCTACCACGACCAGTGACAGACCTCTACCACGACCAGTGACATACCTCTACCACGACCAGTGACCTACCTCTACCACGACCAGTGACAGACCTCTACCACGACCAGTGACAGACCTCTACCACGACCAGTGACAGACCTCTACCACGACCAATAAGATGAAAACATGAACATGTTTTCCAACGCGTCAGCAACAGAGTAAACAAGGCAGGCGGCCGTCTGCACCGCTCGCTCCAGCTGAATCTCATTAATTACTGATCAAAAGAAAAACCAGTTTTTACCTCACTGTTTTATATATATATATATATATATATATATATATATATATATATATATATATATATATATATATATATATATATATATATATATATATATATATATATAGAGGATGTGTGGATCAGGTGTTTGCTTTGAAGAATGTATGTGAGAAATACTTAGAAAAGCAAATGGATTTGTATGTAGCATTTATGGATCTGGAGAAGGCATATGATAGAGTTGATAGAGATGCTCTGTGGAAGGTATTAAGAATATATGGTGTGGGAGGCAAGTTGTTAGAAGCAGTGAAAAGTTTTTATCGAGGATGTAAGGCATGTGTACGTGTAGGAAGAGAGGAAAGTGATTGGTTCTCAGTGAATGTAGGTTTGCGGCAGGGGTGTGTGATGTCTCCATGGTTGTTTAATTTGTTTATGGATGGGGTTGTAAGGGAGGTAAATGCAAGAGTCCTGGAAAGAGGGGCAAGTATGAAGTCTGTTGGGGATGAGAGAGCTTGGGAAGTGAGTCAGTTGTTGTTCGCTGATGATACAGCGCTGGTGGCTGATTCATGTGAGAAACTGCAGAAGCTGGTGACTGAGTTTGGTAAAGTGTGTGGAAGAAGAAAGTTGAGAGTAAATGTGAATAAGAGCAAGGTTATTAGGTACAGTAGGGGTGAGGGTCAAGTCAATTGGGAGGTGAGTTTGAATGGAGAAAAACTGGAGGAAGTGAAGTGTTTTAGATATCTGGGAGTGGATCTGTCAGCGGATGGAACCATGGAAGCGGAAGTGGATCATAGGGTGGGGGAGGGGGCGAAAATTTTGGGAGCCTTGAAAAATGTGTGGAAGTCGAGAACATTATCTCGGAAAGCAAAAATGGGTATGTTTGAGGGAATAGTGGTTCCAACAATGTTGTATGGTTGCGAGGCGTGGGCTATGGATAGAGATGTGCGCAGGAGGATGGATGTGCTGGAAATGAGATGTTTGAGGACAATGTGTGGTGTGAGGTGGTTTGATCGAGTAAGTAACGTAAGGGTAAGAGAGATGTGTGGAAATAAAAAGAGCGTGGTTGAGAGAGCAGAAGAGGGTGTTTTGAAATGGTTTGGGCACATGGAGAGAATGAGTGAGGAGAGATTGACCAAGAGGATATATGTGTCGGAGGTGGAGGGAACGAGGAGAAGAGGGAGACCAAATTGGAGGTGGAAAGATGGAGTGAAAAAGATTTTGTGTGATCGGGGCCTGAACATGCAGGAGGGTGAAAGGAGGGCAAGGAATAGAGTGAATTGGAGTCATGTGGTATACAGGGGTTGACGTGCTGTCAGTGGATTGAATCAAGGCATGTGAAGCGTCTGGGGTAAACCATGGAAAGCTGTGTAGGTATGTATATTTGCGTGTGTGGACGTGTGTATGTACATGTGTATGGGGGGGGGGGGGTTGGGCCATTTCTTTCGTCTGTTTCCTTGCGCTACCTCGCAAACGCGGGAGACAGCGACAAAGTATAAAAAAAAAAAAAAAAAAAAAAAAAATATATATATATATATATATATATATATATATATATATATATATATATATATATATATATTTATTTATTTATTTATTTTGCTTTGTCGCTGTCTCCCGCGTTTGCGAGGTAGCGCAAGGAAACAGACGAAAGAAATGGCCCAACCCACCCCCATACACATGTTTATACATACACGTCCACATACGCAAATATACATACCCATACATCTCAATGTACACACATATATACACACACACACAGACCTGTGTGTGTGTATATATGTGTGTGCATGTGTATACATATATACACATGCACACAATTCACACTGTCTGCCTTTATTTATTCCCATCGCCACCTCGCCACACATGGAATAACATACCCCTCCCCCCTCATGTGTGCGAGGCAGCGCTAGGAAAAGACAACAAAGGCCCCATTCGTTCACACTCAGTCTCTAGCTGTCATGCAATAATGCCCGAAACCACAGCTCCCTTTCCACATCCAGGGCCCACAGAACTTTCCATGGTTTACCCCAGACGCTTCATATGCCCTGATTCAATCCATTGACAGCACGTCGACCCCGGTATACCACATCGATCCAATTCACTCTATTCCTTGCCCGCCTTTCACCCTCCTGCATGTTCAGGCCCCGATCACACAAAATCTTTTTCACTCCATCTTTCCACCTCCAATTTGGTCTCCCACTTCTCCTCGTTCCCTCCACCTCCGACACATATATCGTCTTTGTCAATCTTTCCTCACTCATTCTCTCCATGTGCCCAAACCATTTCAAAACACCCTCTTCTGCTCTCTCAACCATACTCTTTTTATTTCCACACATCTCTCTTACCCTTACATTACTTACTCGATCAAACCACCTCACACCACATATTGTCCTCAAACATCTCATTTCCAGCACATCCACCCTCCTGCGCACAACTCTATCCATAGCCCACGCCTCGCAACCATACAACATTGTTGGAACCACTATTCCTTCAAACATACCCATTTTTGCTTTCCGAGATAATGTTCTCGACTTCCACACATTCTTCAAGGCTCCCAGGATTTTCGCCCCCTCCCCCACCCTATGATTCACTTCTGCTTCCATGGTTCCATCCGCTGCCAGGTCCACTCCCAGATATCTAAAACACTTTACTTCCTTCAGTTTCTCTCCATTCATACTTACCTCCCAATTGACTTGACCCTCAACCCTACTGTACCTAATAACCTTGCTCTTATTCACATTTACTCTTAACTTTCTTCTTTCACACACTTTACCAAACTCAGTCACCAGCTTCTGCAGTTTCTAACATGAATCAGCCACCAGCGCTGTATCATCAGCGAACAACAACTGACTCACTTCCCAAGCTCTCTCATCCACACCAGACTTCATACTTGCCCCTCTTTCCAAAACTCTTGCATTCACCTCCCTAACAACCCCATCCATAAACAAATTAAATAACCATGGAGACATCACACACCCCTGCCGCAAACCTACATTCACTGAGAACCAATCACTTTCCTCTCTTCCTACACGTACAGATGCCTTACATCCTCGATAAAAACTTTTCACTGCTTCTAACAACTTGCCTCCCACACCATATATTCTTAGTGCCTTCCACAGAGCATCTCTATCAACTCTATCCTATGCCTTCTCCAGATCCATAAATGCTACATACAAATCCATTTGCCTTTCTAAGTATTTCTCACATACATTCTTCAAAGCAAATACCTGATCCACACATCCTCTACCACTTCTGAAACCACACTGCTCTTCCTCAATCTGATGCTCTGTACATGCCTTCACCCTCTCAATCAATACCCTCCCATATAATTTACCAGGAATGCTCAACAAACTTACACCTCTGTAATTTGAGCACTCACTCTTATCCCCTTTGCCTTTGTACAATAGCACTAAGCACGCATTCCGCCAATCCTCAGGCACCTCACCATGAATCATACATACATTGAATAACGTTACCAACCAGTCAACAATATAGTCACCACCTTTTTTTAATAAATTCCACTGCAATACCATCCAAACCTGCTGCCTTGCCGGCTTTCATCTTCCGCAAAGCTTTTACTACCTCTTCTCTGTTTACCAAATCATTTTCCCTAAGCCTCTCACTTTGCACACCACCTCGACCAAAACACCCTATATCTGCCACTCTACCATCAAACACATTCAACAAACCTTCAAAATACTCACTCCATCTCCTTCTCACATCACTACTACTTGTTATCACCTCCCCATGTATATGTATGTGTGTGTGTGTGTGTGTGTGTGTGTGTGCACTTTTGGACATTATTCAGGAAATTTACGGAGAAAATTAGGTATATATATATATATATATATATATATATATATATATATATATATATATATATATATATATATATATATATATATATATATAAAATTAGGTATATACATATATATACGAAAACAGTGCATAGAATCACGCACCTTCATAGAACATACAAACCTCCAACAGCCAGGATCGAACTCGGGACCCCTGTGCAAGAGGCAGGAATTCTAACCGCTAGGCTATGGGCCTGGGTGTAGGAACTGACCATTCGAATACTATATATATATATATATATATATATATATATATATATATATATATATATATATATATATATATATATATATATATATATATATATGTATCCGCCTTCCACATAGACTATAAGAATAGAAATCGAAGATACAAAGAAAACGAAAATAATTTCCCCCACCTTCCTCATCAAGTCTTCACCTTGGCTTGGGGGAAGGGAGGCACGCCTCCTCCAGTGGCCTCTTGACGTGATTTCCCCTAATTTGAGAAATCATTCCCACTGATGAGGTCATGCCATGAGGTCAGGCCATGAGGTCAGGCCATGAGGTCAGGTCAGGTATTGGCCTTAGCTCCTTGAGGGGTGGAGAGGTGGGGGAGGGTTATATAGAGCCCAGCAGGTGACCACCAGCCGCTTCACATCAGTGACCTTGGCAGGTCATGCCGTGACTCCCTGTCATCAGTGCGGGTGATGAAGGGTAACGCCCTCACCTATTGGTCATTTCTTAAGGAGCGTCACGGTACGTCACGTCACGTCACGTCACGGTACGTCACGTCACGGTACGTCACGTCACGTCACGATACGTCGTCACGTCACGTCAAGTCAGCAAGGGTGAAAATGACAGACTGTACCGACCCCATTTTAGCGACCTCTGACTGACCCCTTTAAGCTTTGACCTCAGGTCACCATGACCTCTTTATCACAAGACCTCCAGCAAGATATGAAGTTACGACAAAGCTGTTGTGGCTTTGTCCGCGAGAGAAAGAAAATCAATTACTGGGAAAAGGCAAGAGCAGGTAACCTCGTTACTAGCTAGAAGCTCGCGTTTCTCTGTGTAACTCATGAGGTCATCTTCTGTTTCCTTTGTGTCTGTGTAACTCATGAGGTCATCTTCTGTTACCTGTGTGTCTGTGTAACTCATGAGGTCATCTTCTGTTTCCTGTGTGTCTGTATAACTCATGATGTCATCTTATGTTTCCTGTGTGTCTATGTAACTCATGAGGCCATCTTATGTTCCCTGTGTGTCTGTGTAACTCATGGTCATTTTCTGTTCCCTGTCTGCTGTGTCACTCATGAGGTCATCTTATGTTTCCTGTATGTCTGTGTAACTCATGAGGTAATCTGTTTCCTGTGTGTCTGTGTAACTCATGAGGTCATCTTCTTTTTCCTGTTTGTCTGTAACTCATGGGGTCATCTTCTGCTCCCTGTGTGTCTGTGTAACTCGTAAGGTCATCTTATGTTTCCTGTGTGTCTGTGTAACTCATGAGCTCATCTGTTTCCTGTGTGTCATGTGACTTGTGAGGTCATCTTCTGTTTCCTGTGTTTTCTGTGTAACTCATGAGGTCATCTTCTGTTTTCTGTTTGTCTGTAACTCATGAGGTCGTTTCCTATTCCTTGTGTGTCTGTGTAACTCATGAGGTCATCTTATGTTTCATGTGTGTCTGTGTAACTCATAAAGTCATCTGTTTCCTGTGTGTCTGTAGCTCATGAGGTCATCATCTGTTTCTTGTGTGTCTGTGCAACTCATGAGGTCATCTTCTGTTCCCCGTCTGCTGTGTCACTCATGAGGTCATCTTCTGTTCCCTGTGTGTCTGTGTAACTCGTGAGGTCATCTTCTTTTCCCTGTCTGCTGTGTCACTCATGAGGTCATCTTCTGTTCCCTGTGTGTCTGTGCAACTCATGAGGTCATCTTCTGTTCCCCGTCTGCTGTGTCACTCATGAGGTCATCTTCTGTTCTCTGTGTGTCTGTGTAACTCGTCAGGTCATCTTCTTTTCCCTGTCTGCTGTGTCACTCATGAGGTCATCTTCTGTTCCCTGTGTGTCTGTGTAACTCATGAGGTCATCTTCTGTTTTCTGAGTGTCTCTGTAACTAATGAGGTCATCTTCTAATTCCTGTGTGTCTGTGTAACTCATGAGGTCATCTGCTTCTTGTGTGTATGTGTAACCCATAAGGTCATCTTCTGTTTCCTGTTTGTCTGTAGCTCATGAGGTCAACTTATGTTCCCTGTGTGTCTTTGTAACTCAGGAGGTCATTTTCTGTTTCCTGTGTGTCCGTGCAACTCATGAGGTCATCTTCTCTTCCATGTCTGCTGTGTCACTCACGAGGTCATCTTCTGTTCCCTGTGTGTCTGTGTAACTCATGAGGCCACCTTCTGTTTCCTGTATGTCTGTGTAACTCAGGAGGTCATTTTCTGTTTCTTGTGTGTCCGTGCAACTCATGAGGTCATCTTCTGTTCCATGTCTGCTGTGTCACTCACGAGGTCATCTTCTGTTCCCTGTGTGTCTGTGTAACTCATGAGGCCACCTTCTGTTTCCTGTGTGTCTGTGTAACTCATGAGGTCATCTTATGTTTCCTTTGTATCTGTGTAACGCATGAGGTCATCTGTTTCCTGTGTGTCTGTAACTCATGAGGTCATTTTCTGTTCCCTGTCTGCTGTGTAACTCATGAGGTCATCTTCTGTTCCCTGTGTACCTGTGTAACGCATGAGGTCATCTGTTTTCTGTGTTTCTGTAACTCATGAGGTCATTTTCTGTTCCCTGTCTGCTGTGTCACTCATGAGGTCATCTTCTGTTTCCTGTGTGTCTGTGTTACTCATGAGGTCATCTGTTCCATGTTTGCTGTGTCACTCATGAGGTCATCGTCTGTTTCCTCTGTGTCTGTGTAACTCATGAGGTCATCTTCTGTTTCCTGTATGTCTGTGTAACTCATGAGGTCATCTTCTGTTTCCTGTGTGTCTGTATAACTCATGAGATCATCTTGTTTCTTGTGTGTCTGTAACTCATGAGGTCATCTTCTGTTTCCTGTCTTCGGTGTAACTCATGAGGTCATCTTCTCTTCCCTGTGTCTGTGTAACTCATAAGGTCATCTTCTCCCTGTCTGCTGTGTAACTCATGAGGTCATCTTCTTTTCCCTGTATGTCTGTGTAACTCATGAGGTTATCTTCTGTTCCCTGTGTCTGTGTAACTCATGAAGTCATCTTCTGTTTCCTGTCTTCTGTGTAACTCATGAGGTCATCTTCTGTTCCCTTTGTCTGTGTAAATCATGGTCATCTTCTGTTTCCTGTCTGCTGTGTAACTCATGAGATCATCTTATGTTTCTTGTGTGTCAGTGCAACTCACGATACCATCTGTTTCCTGTGTGTCTGTAACTCATGAGGTCATTTTCTGTACCCTGTCTGCTGTGTCACTCATGAGGTCATCTTCTGTTCGCTGTGTGTCTGTGTAACTCATGAGGTCATCTTATGTTTCCTGTGTGTCTGTGTAACTCATGATACCATCTGTTTCCTGTGTGTCTGTAACTCATGAGGTCATTTTCTGTTCCCTGTCTGCTGTGTCACTCATGAGGTCATCTTCTGTTCCCTGTGTGTCTGTGTAACTCATGAGGTCATCTTCTGTTTCCTCTGTGTCTGTGTAACTCATGAGATCATCTGTTTCCTGTGTGTCTGTAACTCATGAGGTTATTTTCTGTTCCTTATCTGCTGTATCACTCATGAGGTCATCTTCTGTTTCCTGTGTGTCTGTGTAACATACAAGGTCATCTTTTTTTCCCTGTCTGGTGTGTCACACAGAGGTCATCTTCTGTTCCCTGTGTGTCTGTGTAACATACGAGGTTATCTGTTTCCATTGTTCCTGTGTAACTCAAGAGGTCATCTTCTGTTTCCTGCGTGTCTGTGTAACTCATGAGGTCATCTGTTATTTGTGTGTATGTGTAACTCATAAGGTCAACTTCTGGTTCCTGTGTGCCTGTGTAACTCATGAGGTCATCTTTTCGCTGTTTGCTCTGTCACTCATGAGGTCATCTTCCGTTTCCTGTGTGTCTGAGTAACTCATGAGGTCATCTCCTGTTTCCTGTCTTCTGTGTAACTCATGAGGTCATCCTCTGTTCCCTGTGTCTGTGTAAATCATGATCATCTGTTTCTTGTCTGCTGTGTAACTCATGAGGTCATCTTCTGTTTCTTGTGTGACTGTGTAACTCATGAGGTCATCTTGTTTCCTGTGTGTTTGTGTAACTCATGAGGTCATCTTCTGTTTCCTGTCTTCTGTGGAACTCATGAGATCATCTTCTGTTCACTGTGTGTTTGTGTAACTCAAGAGGTCATCTTGTTTCCTGTCTGCTGTGTAACTCATTAGGTCATCTTCTGTTCCCTGTGTGTCTGTGTACCTCACGAGTTCATCTTCTTTTTCCTGTCTGCTGTGTAACTCATGAGATCATCTTCTCTTCCCTGTGTCTGTGTAACTCATTAGGCATCTTCTGTTTCCTGTTTGCTGTGTAACTCATGAGGTCATTTTCTGTTTCCTATGTGTGTGTAACTCATGAGATCAACTTGTTTCCTTTGTGTCTGTGTAACTCATGAGGTCATCTGTTTCTTTTGTGTATGTGTAACTCATAAGGTCATCTTCTGTTTCCTGTGTGCTGTGTAACTCATGAGGTCACCTTCTCTTCCCTGTGTCTGTGTAACTCATGAGGTCATCTAATGCTTCCTGTGTGCTGTGTAACTCATGAGGTCATCTTCTGTTTCCTGTGTGTCCGTGTAACTCATGAGGTCATCTTCTCTTCCCAGTGTCTTTGTAACTTATGAGGTCATCTTCTGTTTCCTGTCTTCTGTGTAACTCATGAGGTCATCTTCTCTTCCCTGTGTCTGTGTAACTCATGAGGTCATCTTCTGTTTCCTGTCTGCTGTGAAACTGATGAGGTCATCATCTGTTTCCTGTATGTGTGTAACTCATGAGGTCATCTTCTGTTTCCTGTCTGCTGTGTGACTCATGAGGTCATCATCTGTTTTCTGTGTGTCTGTAACTCATGAGGTCATCTTCTGTTCCCTGTGTGTCTGTGTAACTCGTGAGGTTATCTTCTGCTTCCTGTGTCTGTGTAACTCATGAGGTCATCTTCTGTTTTCCTGTTTGTCTGTAACTCATGAGGTCATCTTCTGCTCCTTGTGTGTCTGCGTAACTCATGAGGTCATCTTCTGTTTCCTGTGTGCCTGTGTAACTCATGAGGTCATCTTTTGTTCCCTTTGTGTCTGTGTAACTTGTGAGGTCATCTTCTGTTTCCTGTGTGTCTGTGTAACTCATGAGGCCATATTATGTTTCCTGTGTGTCTGTGTAACTCATGAGGTCTTCTGTTTCCTGTGTGCCTGTAACTCATGAGGTCATTTTCTGTTCCCTGTCTGCTGAGTCACTCATGAGGTCATCTTCTGTGTCTGTGTAACTCACGAATCCATCCTCATTTCCGTGTCTGCTGTGTCACTCACGAGGTCATCTTCTGTTCCCTGTGTGTCTGTGTAACTCATGAGGTCATCATCTGTTCGCTGTCTGCTGTGTAACTCGAGAGGTTCCTTGTGTGTCTGTGTAATTCATGAGATCATATTCTGTTTCCTGTCTGCTGTGTAACTTATGAGGTCATATTTCCTGTGTGTCTGTGTAACTCATGAGGTCATTTTCTGTTTCCTGTCTGCTGTGTCACACATGAGTTCATCTTCTGTTTCCTGTGTGTGTGTGTGTGTGTGTGTGTGTGTGTGTGTAACTCATGAGGTCATCTTTTATTTCCTATGTGTTTGTGTAACTGATGAGTTCGTCTTCTGTTTCCTGTCTTGTGTAACTCATGAGGTCATCTTCTGTTCCCTGTGCGTCTGTGTATCTCATGAGGTAATCTGTTTCCTATCTGCTTTGTAACTGAAGAGGTCATCTTCTGTTTCCTGTCTCCTGTGTAACTCACGAGGTCATCTGTTCTCTGTGTGTGTAACTCATGAGGTCATCTGTTCCCTGTGTCTGTGTAAATCATGAGATCATCTTCTGTTTCTTGTCTGTTGTGTAACTCATGAGGTCATCATCTGTTTTCTGTGTGTCTGTGTAACTCATGAGGTCATCTTCTGTTCCCTGTGTGTCTGTGTATCTCATGGTCATCTTCTGTTCCCTGTGTCTGTGTAACTCATGAGTTCATCTTGTTTCCTGTCTGCTATGTAACTCATGAGGTCATCTTCTGTTCCCTGTGTGTCTGTGTAACTCATCAGTTCATCTTCTGTTTCCTGTCTGCTGTGTAACTTACGAGGTCATCTTCTCTTCCCTATGTCTGTGTAACTCATGAGGTCATCTTCTGCTTCCTGTCTGCTGTGTAACTCATCAGGTCATCTTCTGTTTCCTGTGCGTGTGTAACTCATGAGCTCATCTTGTTTCCTGTGTGTCTGTGTAACCAATGAGGTCATCTTCTGTTTCCTGTCTTCTGTGTAACTCATGAGGTCATCTTCTCTTCCCTGTGTCTGTGTAACTCATGAGGTCGTCTTCTGTTTCCTGTCTGCTGTGTAACTCATGAGGACATCTTCTGTTCCCTACGTGTCTTTGTAACTCATGAGGTCATTTTCTGTTTCCTGTGTCTGTGTAACTCATGAGGTCATCTTCTGTTCCCTCTGTCTCTGTGTAACTCATGAGGTCATCTTCTGTTCCCTGTGTGTCTGTGTCACTCATGAGGTCATCATCTGTTTCCTGTCTGCTGTGTCACTCGAATTAATCTGATTCCTGTCTGCTGTGTTCCTCATGAGGTCATCTTCTGTTTCCTGTCTGCTGTGTCACTCATGAGATCATGTTTCCTGTCGGCTGTGTCATTCATGAGGCCATCTATTGTTTTCTGTCTGCTGTGTAACTCATGAGATCATCTTCTGTTCCCTGTCCGCTATGTGTCTGTGTAACTAATCAGGTCATCTGTTCCCTGTGTGTCTGTGTGATTCATGAAGTCATTTTCTGTTCCTTATCTGCTGTTTGTGTGTAACTCATGAGGGCACCTAATGATTCTATGCCGCATCTTCTCACCAAATTTGGAGGATCCATAGTTTTACCTGCGATGTTCTTTTCTATGGCGCAGAACAACACTGTTCTGTTTGTTATCGATCCAGGGATTTACGTCTGGTCTCCGGCAACTGGAAGTCTCACATCCCCTTGAAAACTTCACCTGGAGCATCCCCAACCTTTCCAGTAGGACCCCGAACCTTTCCAGTAGGACCCCGAACCTTTCCAGGAGGCGCCCGCACCTCTTTTGGAGGATTCTAAACTTTCCAGTGTGACTCCAAACCTTTCCAGGAAGATTCCGAACCTCTCCCAGAGGATCTAGGACTTTTCCAGGACGGTCTCGCACCTTTCCAGGAGGATTCCCAACCTCTTCTGGAGGATTCCGAACTTTTCCAGGAGGATCTCAAACCTCTTCTGGAAGATCCGAACCTCTCTTAGAATCTTTGTAAGAGTAACGTATTTACGTTTGCTGGAACTAGCAGTTATATGCTTCCGCCCCTCATGGCGTTAAACAATCATGCAAGTTGAGGTTCGTTGACAACATCCCAGGAACATCTTCCATGTTAACGCACCCCTGGAGCCGCCTTCCGCTGTTAACACACTCCTGGGGCCGCGTTACCTAGTCAACATACTCCAAGAGATTATCCATACTTTGTTAACACACTCCTGGAACAGCCTTACTTCATCAATAAACTCCCGCAACCGCCTTACCTTGTTAACACACACAGCCTATCATTACTCTGTAACACACTTCTGGAGCCTACCCTTACCTTGTTAACACACTCCTGGAGCCCATTAATTTGTTAACACACTCCTGGAGCTCATTAATTTGTTAACATACTCCTGGAGCCCATTAACTTGTTAACACACTCCAGGAGCTCATTAAGTTGTTAACACACTTCTGGAGCTCATTACATTGTTAACACACTCCTGGAGCTCATTACTTTGTTAACACACTTCTGGAGCTCATTACTTTGTTAACACACTCCTGGAGCCCATTACTTTGTTAACACACTCCTCGAGCCCATTAATTTGTTAACACACTCCTGGAGCTCATTAATTTGTTAACACACTCCTGGAGCCCATTAATTTGTTAACACACTCCTGGAGCTCATTACTTTGTTAACACACTCCTGGAGCCCATTAATTTGTTAACACACTCCTGGAGCTCATTAATTTGTTAACACACTCCTGGAGCTCATTACTTTGTTAACACACTCCTGGAGCCCATTAATTTGTTAACACTCTCCTGGAGCTCATTAATTTGTTAACACACTCCTGGAGCTCATTACTTTGTTAACACACTCCTGGAGCCCATTAATTTGTTAACACACTCCTGGAGCTCATTAACATGTTAACACACTCCTGGAGCCCATTAATTTGTTAACACACTCCTGGAGCTCATTAATTTGTTAACACACTCCTGGAGCTCATTACTTTGTTAACACACTCCTGGAGCCCATTAATTTGTTAACACACTCCTGGAGCTCATTAACATGTTAACACACTCCTGGAGCCCATTAATTTGTTAACACACTCCTTGAGCTCATTAACATGTTAAAACATTCATGGCTCCTTATCTCGCCTTACCTTCTTTATAATTATTTTTCCCTTTTCTCATTTCTGGTTCATTCCCCAGTCTTACTCTTATCACACACACACACACACACACACACACACACACACACACACACACACACACACACACACACACACACACATAAACACACACATACACACACACACACCTCGGCCACCATAACCACCTGACTCATGTCCTTGACACTTGGAAAATAAGGACAACAATCCACCAGTTTGTTTACTTGTTGCCTCTGGTTCTGTTCACAGGTCAGTGGTCACATCTCTTAGCAATTATCTCTGCATAAATAATTTCTCGTGGAATTCATTCCATTATATTCTCTCTCTCTCTCTCTCTCTCTCTCTCTCTCTCTCTCTCTCTCTCTCTCTCTCTCTCTCTCTCTCTCTCTCTCCCCCTACCTACCTACCTACCTATCTATCTATCGCCGTGTCTCTACATTTCTTGCGCTACTACCAGGAATTAAAAGTCCTGTTTTCTTCCTCATACCTTCTGGCTTTTCCAGTCTTTTCTTGTCCTCGCATCTTCCGCATCTACTGCTGACTGTTTCTCATTCCCCAGCAACGTAAGGGGGGGGGGGGGAAGGGGGAGGGGTTTACAGTGACCAACCACAACCATGTCATCTCCCACACCATCCTGGCCCACCCCAAACATAACATCATGACCCCCTCCCCCCCAACACACACACTATCACCAGTGAAACAATGAGTTTTCAAGATGAAACCATTCACCCGGACATTACACAGTGTCATTGTCGGAGTCTAGTTGACCATCCAGTCTTGTGTCCTCCTACAGAAACTGGGATCACTCATGGTTGATCGAGCCATTGGGCACAATGGAACAATCCCTGCGTATGATGGGCGGACCCTTTGTCCCCCAAACCCTTCAGGGGTGTCGTCGAACTCAAAGTGGGGTGGGTCAACGTTCGTCCGCTGGTGAAAGTGGAGGCGACACTAGACAGAAGTTGATATTTTTTCCAAGTGGGTTAAGGAACAGTACGAAACCCGAGGAACGATGACAGAAACTGATATAACAGGTTGTAAAGTGGGTTACGGTGTTGGAAAGATGAACCTCGCCTTGCCCTCTTTTATTTTTTTCAGGAGTCTTTAGTTGGATCCTCAGACTCGAGGTTTCTGTGGGAGGGAGAAGGCGTCTGTTACCCTGAGGCTGAGGTGAAAGACTTTACCCCACAAGGTACAGGACGCGGCTGGGTACACACCTCATGGGACAATGTACAGTAGGTGTTGTCTTAGCTGGAACAACGACGAGGTTTAGGGTAGATCACTGGAGAGTCTCTGGAAGCGTCGGACGCTTACTGAGGAATTTGAGGAAAGCTGTTGGAAGTCTGTGGTGGTGAGCGTACTTCTCACGCGTGACGGAGGATACGACACTTTACACAGAATTCAAGGCATATATGAAAATGTACGGAGCATTTGCAGATCCGAGAAAGTTAACTAGATACTGGTTAGTTTGTATGTAGTTATTACAGTGGAGACAGGAGCTTATTTGCTGATTATGACTTGCATTTGATCAGGGTTGTAAGTGGACGACGAGGTAGAAATTAAGATCGAAAAATAACATTGCCAAATACTTGCCAGGAGTGAGGTAAGAAGAGGTCCTATCAACCGTCAGCTGACAGACGGATCAGGTAACACCTGGCCTGATGGTTCAGGCTCAGCCCCAGGGAACCTGAGAATAATGGACCTAGGTACTGAGGTCTGATCTTAGACGCTTGGTGACACAAATACATTGCTCTCCCGCCAGAAATATGAACGTATTTCAACACCAACGTCACAAGTGTTGACCTAAGGCGCGATGAGGCGACATCAAACGCTCCATCAACAAAACATGATACCATGAAAATAACAGAACCTTCCTAAATACCACAAAAATAATCGCCTCTTCAAAAATAATCTCTTATTAAACGTGTTAGTAACATCATGAAATAGTGTTTTTATGAGAAATCGTCTACACAAGGGAAGTGTGGTGCCACGCTCAGTGTATATAAGAGGCTTAACTTTAGCCGGGGTAAAAACAAAATAAATGATGTAACGAAATTTTTTATGAATTAATAAATGAGACGTAAACACCATTTTTAGGGTACTGCAGTCTCTCAGTCTCTACGAAAACGATACTGTTTTGACGAGGGACTTTAAATCTTCAGTTAAGAACAAAGAAGTTATAAATTGCTGAATGATTTCGACAACCCCAGCACTACCTGCGATCTCTCGACGGGTGACCATGAGGGTAAGAGACTAATTGATTTAATTGAAGGTTCCTTGTTAAATCAAGCGATCCCGGACTTTGACATACCCACGAACAAAGGGTTTTATCAAGCGTCTGTGAAGTGGGTGAAAAGGTGAGTAAGTTATAGCGATCCATTTCCTATTAATCCATTTCACTGCAAATCACAGTTACCATATGAGGGAAAACAATACGATGCTAATAACCAGCTTAACAGACTACGACAAACTGCGCCAGGACACCGGTGCTGTAAATTGGATTAGGCTCTTAGACGCCGACACGGCCAGATGTGGAGCGAATTTAAGAATGAAATACTTCACTGTGGGACGAAGTGTCCCTAGAAATATGAAGAGGATCAGTATGAAGAATGTCCCGGGTGGGACAACAAAAGAAAATAATGATTTGATAAAGCACAAGAGAAATGCATGTAGTGTCTATGTTGACAACCAGTATACACAAATTGCTGATGACGCGAAACGGGAAACGTAGCCTTGTAGAAAACCAGTAGAAAGCCAGACTGTCTGAAGATTCAGAACAATTTAGACAAAATTGACAAATTGGCCTGAGACATGGGAAATGGACTGCAACGTAGACGAGTGAGGGTGATGCATTGTGGCAACAAAAGATATCGTTTCTGAATATAAAGTTCTCGGAAACCGTCATTACACGTAAGAGAGAAGAAGAAGAAGAAGAAGAAGAAGAAGAAGAAGAAGAAAGAGAATAATAATAATGATAATAATGATAATAATAATAATAATAATAATAATAATAATAATAATAAGAAGAAGAAGAAGAAGAAGAAGAAGAAGGAAGAGAAGAAGAAGAAGAAGAAGAAGAAGAAGAAGAAGAAGAAGAAGAAGAAGAAGAAGAAGAAGAAGACGAGAACCTTGGAGTATGATATGCCCAACTGTATATAGTGAAGCCAACAAAATTCTAAGTTTCATAAAACAGAATTGTAAACAATACAACGAAGGATACAGATATCATTCTTTCCCTGTCGAGTCCTCATTTGGAGCAGCGCTATTCAACTCTGGTTACCATACTTGATCAGAGATGAAGGAAAAACTAGAGCGAATTCATAGTCAATCAACAAAGCTAATTCCATCACTCAGAAATAGGCCTCTCGAGGAAAGAAACATAAAGATCAAAACTCATTCTTTCTAACAAGGAAACAGACTCTGAGGAGATCTAACTGATCTGTTCAAAGATCTCACATTAGCTACAGAATTTCAACGACCAGATATGATGGAGTTTCTTTTTTAGCTGCAGAGTTACAACACGCTGGAACTGAATTACCACCAGATGTAGCAAATGCTAAGACCATCTTCACCTTCATAGCAAAACAAGACAAATATGTCAGTGGTATCTGTTACCAGTAAACACTCCTGCTTCAAGAAAGAAAAAAAAGTTATTTTCTAAACATTGAACATCCCCCCAAGCCCTCACCCCGACCCAGATACATGAGCTTCCACCATGGTATAAGACCCATCGCAGTCATAGCAGGGGACCTTTCTCGTCCACATTTTCCTATAAAATTTCTGTGGCAGTATACTTTCTCCATACTACATAATGTTTCTTCTCAGCCCTTTTCCCTTGCGGCTGTTGATCCGGAGGGAGCGGTGGGTGGTGCAGGGGCTTTACTATCCAGTTTCTGCTACAAATAAGATTATGACCGCGGATAACCTTATCATGGACCATCAGGCCTCCTGCTATCCGTCTTGCCCCATGTACACACTGAGTGAGTATGTGATGCCCGGAGACAATACACGAGTAGGGTACACCGTCAGGTAGGATGACGGTGGACAATCAACCATGAGGACAGGAGGAGTGAAGGTGGTCAGAGAGAGAGAGAGACAGAAAGAGTGTGGTTCGAGGTACTTACAGATCGTGGTCACGGCTCCCGCGGGGGTGGGAAGTGGGAAGTTTCAGGTCATCGTGTTGTCGAGGATGAGGTGTTTCATCTCCACTGAAGCCGATAGGAAACTTGGACGCTCGGAGAGTTGTAAATTCCCGACCCATTTTAAGTTCATTGAAAACTTGTGAAATTGAAGACACAGAGTCATGAAATACTGATTTGCGACCTGACAACCAATTTCTCTTTTCCATTAAAACTTCGAGTTTGTAGTACACGAAGGAACGTGGCTCGTTCTCCCTCCTCCTCATTCTACTTCCTCTTCTTCCATCTTGCTTCCTCCTCTTCTTCTTCATTCATCTTTCTTCTCCTCTTCCTTCTTCTTCTTCTTTCCCCAAGAAGGTCTGAAGACTCGGAGGGACACTAAGTGTTTAAACATAACTCTAGTTTATGGTTATTGTTGTAAAATGCAACGTAAATCATGAGACAATAATATGACATGATTCATACTGGGGAAATTTTTACTGCCTCCTCAGATGAGCGCGCCACCTTTATTT
Organism: Panulirus ornatus; assembly: GCF_036320965.1. NCBI lineage: Eukaryota > Metazoa > Arthropoda > Malacostraca > Decapoda > Palinuridae > Panulirus > Panulirus ornatus. The sequence continues at coordinate 7,413,173 of NC_092257.1, forward strand.
TCTTATAACTTATTTTTTTATCGTCTATTCATCAGATCTTGGGACGGATGGGTGAGCTCCAGCTGGATTCAACTGATGTCTCAGGGAATCAGAAACTCGTAGACAGAATCTAAACGTGCCATATAAACCGCTAGGCTCCATTCTTATAGAACTGGATCACAAATGTACGAGACTGATTCTTGTACGAAATATTGAAAGTGTGGGTGTCATTAGTCGTACCTGGATGACATCAGTGTGATATTAAGAGGTGGAGATGGACATAAGTCATCCCCCATGACCACATCCCTGACGACTGTTTTATGCCAGGTCATGATGATACCAGCTCACCCACCCTCAGTGAGCTGTTCGTTCGAAAGACTAGTACTACTGAAGACGATCCAAACACGTTGAACTCTTTCTTTATGGCGAAAACAACATTGATTACAACGTCTGAGAATATAAGAGGATCCCCCCCCCCCCCAGTAAGGTATACATCCATTCTAAATCACTTCTTAATGTCTGGGACATAATCCAGATCTAAATCTAAGAAATACTGACAAAGAAAAACATCTTGTTTGTCCGACGTTTCCATGAGACGGTTCGAATCACCGACTGCGTGGTCGGCAGCCTCACTACAGCCGAAAAGCGGGACTCACCGCTTGCTGTGGTCATCCTCACTCCAGCCGACCAGCGGAACGCCAAGTCGGGAAGACAGAAAGGACTCCACACGCCCATCCGACGCCCCTCCGGCCTCCCACACCCCAGCCCGCAGCCCGACCACTGAAAACAAGTCGGAGGGATCCAGGGATCCTTGGGTACACGAGAGAGAGAGAGAGAGAGAGAGAGAGAGAGAGAGAGAGAGAGAGAGAGAGAGAGAGAGAGAGAGAGAGAGAGAGAGAGTCTGGGGAACTAGATGGCGGAAAGAAGGTGTCGAGAAGGATAGAGGATGGGAGGGGCAGAGATGAGAGAACAGATGGTTGGCAGGAGGGAGGGAAGGAGAAAACGGAGATGTACAGGGAGGGAGTCAATGGGAAGGAAAGAAAAGGAGGGGGGGAAGGGGAGGGTTGGGAGAGGGACTGAGGGAAGGTGTTGGCATCGACGCTACCAACACAACCTGAGG